>NC_060121.1:130421076-130724106 GCF_021461395.2 Schistocerca americana
TGTGATGAAAGATAAATACCTTACATGTATAGAATTTATACAAGTAAATAAAGACAAGTCGTTATCAAAGGTTGTTAGCAAAAACCTCGAAATGTTCTTGATTAAGATATGGTAATAAACGTTCACAGAGACACAGACTACATAATTTTTAAATATATGTGGCATATGAAAATATATTTATATATCTAATGCGGAAATGTTGATAGAAAAGAATGTCTGATAGTACTTGAACAGGCGTAGTGTACACGTTTCATATACTATGTAGAAGAGAAATGTTAGCCAAAACATCGAGAAGATCTTTACCATATTCGTCTAACATATTCATCTGCCGTATTCATCTAACAAACAACTGGACAGGCAGCTACAAACTTCTATAATAATATGTTCTGTATAAATGTACATATTTTTTCATAAAGGGGAAAGATTGCAAGCAAAAATCCCGAAAAGTTCTTGACCAATGTTGTCTAAAATAATGATGTGTAGACTTTCTGTTAAAACCGAATGTGAGAGTGAAAATGTAGTTTTGTGCCAAGCTGTACAAATGTCCATTTTCAGTTCCCTTCCCACAGTGAATCGTAACTACAATAGGACGGCATTTAAACGTTAGTCAAATTGACATAAATTTTTTCTGAGTATTTCCACCACATTATCTTGTAAGAAACTATTTAGCGTAGTCTATTACATTATGACATAGTTAGACACTCAGAGGACCTCTGTGTCAGATGATTCTGGCTGCAGAGGCCTACACAATTAAATTGGACAAACTGTTCCTCACATAATTATTTTATTTGTTACACATAATTTTGAACAAAAACTGTATGCACAGATACGTGCTATTTAGTTTTCTTCCCTGCAGTAAATTTTAACAGAAATCAAGGAAGTGGTATTAACAGCTTATCGGCTTGTAATTAGAATATTGCTACTCAATCTGAAGTGTCTGAATCTCTGTAATCCTACTCATTCATAGATTAAAACTATGCAAGATAATGTCACTGAAGCCGCCACCCTTACAGATGCAACAGCAAGGGAGAGTTAGCATACCCTATAAAATATCTACCCATTCATTTTAAACAGTTTCAATTCCAAACCAAAGTTTCGTAGACAAAAACAATATACAAATCTCAAGGGCAGAGAGAAGGTAGAAGAGAAAATGCTTTTATGTGGGGGGGGGGGGGGGGCGAGGAGGAGGATGAACATAGGCATAGTCAAGGAGGAGATATACCGAGAAAGGAGGTGGAGCTGAAGAGAGCTAAATGGCTAAATGGTATTAGGAGATGGACAGACAGAGGGCGTAGGAGGTGACGGAAAGAGAGGGGGGGCAAGAGGAGGAGATGGACAAAGATAGGGGGAAGTGGAGATGAACAGAGTGGCAGCATAAGGAAGTTAGTGTGTATATCTAATTCTCATACATATTTAGCAATTGCAAAGCATTACAGGGATTTCTAGGCATGTATACATATGGCCACAGAATCATAAATGTGTGGTGTCTGTTCTTTCAGACATGCCCAAAAGGAGAGACACTACACATATAATAGTGTTATGATAAGATAATAACACTATAATTAGTAACATTGATTCATTGATTCACTACTGTGTGAGAATCATTTAAGAAACAACATATGTAGCTCTTTGATGTTAGTAAAAGCGGCAGATAAATTACTCAAAAAAGTGCACATTCATTCTGAGTCAATCTGGTGATGGTCGTAACGATCAACACTGACCATTGAGTAAACCAAACATTTCCGATCAGAGACTTTATTGGTCTTCAAGTATCGGCAAACACTGGACCATTGTTATTTTCGAAGTAACTATGTGACCCGTCATCATGTCACAAAATGTTAGTTACAATTTTTCTCTCATGATGCTTCCTTGCTCGGCATACCAACAATACTTGTATCATCTACAAACAGGAGTAACTTTGCCTCCTGACTCAGATAAAATGGTAAACCAGTAACGTAAAGCAAGAATAGTTGGGGACCAATGATTAAATCCTGTGGGACTCTCATTGTAATATCTCCCCATGCTGATGATGTAATCTCATCTCTTGAATTACACGAATAGCCTAGAGTCTTCCTGCATTCTTTTTCTTAAATAAGAACTAAAGCCGGCATGTGCTAAACTACATATTCCATATAAATGTGACGTCTGTAATGAAATGTTTTGACTGACACTATGAAATGCCTTCAGTAAGTTACAGAGGATTGCAGCTGGTGATATTCTGTAATTTAAAATTATTGCGATATTTTCAGTAAATGTATAAATATCTCAGTAGAATGAGAGATTTGAAATCTAAACTGTGTTTCGCTAACCATCCCTTTGCTATACAAGTGGGTGGTAAACCTGAATACATTATCTTTTCAAAAAAGTTAGTAAAGGATTTAACGAGTGACAAGGAGTGGTTGTTACAGATATCTGTGGTCCTCCTTCTCATGCTGAAGTGTAACAATGTTATATCTTAATGTGTCAGGGAAAACATTCCGAATAAATGCTACAATGACTATGTGATTAAGAACATTACGTATTATGAAGGCACAATGTTTTAGTGTCTTATTGACGATATTAACAACCCCCGTATGAACTTTTGCTTTTTAGAATCATTTTAGACGGAGATTAATTTTTTTTATAAAATATCATCTGTATCGCCTCTTTGGTGTTCTGATTTTCTGTCTCTTTATAATTATTTGTACCAATTTTCTCATATATTTTAAAAAAGTAAATATGATAAATATCTGCAACACATGAGCTGAATGCGATTGCAGTCTTTCTCGGCGTATTCCGATGATGAATTCTTCTCGGGCTATCAACCGAGTGGTGGCGTCGTCTTGTCGCAACGTTTCGATGGGTTTCGTACCCCTCATTTCCTGATGGGAATTTCTGGATCATTACTTGTTCTGGCTATTTTGATGTGAAGATACTGTGATATCTATATTGATTCAAAATTTCATTGTTAATTTCTCATTGTTGCATTTAACAGTCATTTTTGGAAAATAACTTTAAAAATGAATACAAAATCATTAAAAACTAGGTTTCAGCATTTACGTAGAGCTAGCATTAGGCTGGTTGTGAACTTCACCCAGTCAACTTTTCTTAAGCTTTCCTCAAAATCTTCTGTTGTTTTGTCATCAATAGCCTCACTGTTCTCTTTGACTGTTTCGAAATTGTACAGGACGTAATGTCACTAACTGCGCATCGTCATCTGACTATCTGTTTACAAAACAATAGGCAAGATATTCTTTAAATTCTACTTCTTGCGTGATTACTTCATCTGTCTTGAGCAACTCAGAAAGAGATATTTATGACTGACAGCAAATTATAATTGAATAACGTCACTTCTACACCTCTTTTCCTGTCAGATTGCTTCAAGAAATTTACGCTAAAATCACCACAAATTAATAACTCCGTTTTTCTGTTTAACCTCACAATAAGCCATGATAATTCTTCATGAAAAGTCCCAATTACCCAGTGGAGATGTGTATGGTGCAACAATAAGAAGTATTAGATTTCGCTATATTAACTCACAATCGCATGCTAAAACGTCGTGAACTACACAGAGTTCGCTTATTTATACACTTTAGATTTATTTTCCTTATTTATGAATGTGAAAACTCCATATTGTATCTAGATGAAATTGCAGATAACCTATAACAAATTACATTACGATTTTCTACCCCAGAAGTTATATAGTATTCAAAGAAATGAGACAAGTTTTATTCCAACTACCAAGATATTCCAAACTGTCCTTTTAAAGAGACACTAGGTATTCTCGCCATGGATGACTTGGCGAATTTCAAAACATACATCAGTCTGACAACTGAAAAAAATTGCTGTAAATATTCTGTAGACAACACTTTACGAGATCGCCAAGAAATCCTAAATATTCTAATTTTTTGTGTGGCTGTTATTAACACCAAATCGTTTGTATGGACTTCGTTCAGAACAGAAACAGTGTGGTTCAACTACATAATTCCACCATTTTGCCGTCACAGTTATTCCAGAAATATAATAATTTCTGTAGGCTACGTCAGAGCTTTACAACATGCTGGCCTCTCTGACGAACATAATTAACGGCGCTTCGCTGAATTTGTTTTACAGCCACCCATGTTTGTGCTAATTAAAGAGCAAACAATACAGAAGGTTGATGTTAGCAGTTAATTAAATGCAGCAAAGCGTTCGTAGTAGCAACCAGTTTCACCAAGCTTTGAAGTGGCTAATGACCCTACCTGTTAAACACTACCTAAGGTACACCAGCAGATGCGCTAAGGTTAATTTGCAGCCTGCTGGTTGCACTACATGATTTCATTACAGATAGTTTTTCGTAACTGAAGCAATTATGGTAGTCAGTCTCTGACAACGAATATAGCGTCCATGTTAATTATCAGGCAAATGACATTGTGTAGTTAAAGTTTTCGAGGTTTGACGTTTATGAGAAATAGTACACTAACTGATGTAGGGACCAAGGTTTGACCTTTGTGACACTGTAACCTCCATAGCTGTGTGTAAATTCACGGAAAGCATTAGTCATGGAAAGAAGACACTCCGTTATTTACCTACCTAATGCCTCATTGTCCTTCTCCGGTGTTGCTTAGGCGTTTTGCAGCGTAGTTCAACATCTATACACTCTTCTCGTCGCCTTACGGTGTGTGGTAGAGGGTACTATTTATGGCACAATTTTCCCCGTTTCTCTAATCCAATCGCGACTGCAGCGTGCGACGAATGACTGTCGGCAAATATGCGTGTCACGTGTAATTTCCCTATTTTTCTCGTCAAGGTCATTTAATCAATTTCAGTCACATTTACACTCTATTGATTTACATCACATTTCATATCATATGAAAAAAATAGTGTGTTGTTATGAGACGATGTACAGAAAACGCGTCCAAACAATGCACGTGATTGTGATTGCCGAAAACTGACGGTGATGACATGTCAGCGGAAAGGGAAACATTTGTGCAGTGACCAGTAAACGAGCAACCAGTTAATGATGTATGTTAACAAATAACTTTGTTTTGATAATGCAACTCAGTAGTTATCATGGTACCTTCTTAGCTATTACGTACATTTATATCGAATTTTACAAGATTTTGATGAAATGAGTTCTCATCACCTCAAGAAGAAGTAAAGTCATATTAAATTTTTTCAAGAAAATTTGCACAAATTAATGTGCCAATTTTCACGAACTTATCTCTTCCTATAAGAGATCACATAATCGGTGAGTAGTACAAATTACATTTAGAAAACTAAGAAATAATTACCATGAATATGTTGTAATCGTGTAGGGTATTTTTAATTTTCTTTGTTTATTTACTTACTTTTCGCAATGGCTGGGGGCTATCTTTTCAATTTTCAGTTGTGAAGACGCCTGTTACGTAATGTTTCACAACTCACGAACTGATATTTGTGCCGAGTTACTCTTTTGGAATCTGCCGGTTCTGCTTTACAGCACGAGATATCTCAATGGCAATTAGGAAGGGACCTGAGCCGATAGAACAAGATGCACTATCAGGGACAGTGGATGATGAAGACGGTGGTAGCTAGTCTCTGCCTGAACGCTGAACTTCGTCGTAAGCTTTCCGTCTGTTTCCAGCTAAGGAAATCATAATTTTCAGGTTAACTGTATGTTTGATCGTATAGTGAGTGTAAAACATTTATTTTGTTAAGAACTGTGGGTTACGTACGTGGGTGAAATATTTCTACCATGGGAGCTTGGATGATTTCTTTGAAGTGACAGAGGCAGTCCTTGAATGGATCGACAAATCAGATATCAATCTACAGACTTATTTTTTAAATTATGAAATTAACATATTTTTGTAAAATGTTATAAAACTATGTAATCCACAATTGCTAATCGCTGTTTGTGTGTTATACCATATGCTAAATAAATAAATAATTCTGAGCATTTAGAACACTGTCGCATGAAGCCCGTGCAATGTTTTAGGTTTATTTTTCTTACACTGGATCTCACGGTATCTGTTCTGGGTTCCCAGTTGCAAAATTGTGAACTCTACGTTAGCCAATGCAATGAACTGGATACCAATCAGCAAAACATACAGTAATACATTTTCAAAATGTGTATGTTTATCTACCTGCCTAAACAGAAATGTAGTTCTTGGGACTTGCAACGTACAACATTGTACCACTTTTAAGCTTTTAACATTGTCTGTCGTGCGGAGGAACGAAAAACAGTACAACCTGATCCTCAACTGTACTTTATTGTCGTTACAGGGTCTTCCTGCGCGTTTTGAACACAAAAGTGCAAAGTATGATTGCCTATTAACCTCCCACAGTATGAGGTGGCCTCATCTGACAACAATAAAGAAAGCCAAACAGTTCTGAGATTTCGCTATGTCATTCCAAAAACATTTTAAGTACCATTCTGCTGTTACTGTTTTTAACACAATGTACACTCAAACAATAGGTCGTAAATCAATAGACGTGATCTACACGTACAGACAAACAAATGATTACAGTTTCAGAAAAACGGAATGATTTGTTCAAGAGAAAGAGCTTCAAAATTTGAGCAAGTCTATTACACACTGGTCAATCTCTGGCTCTTATACAAGCATTTATTCTGTTTGGCACTGACTGATGAGTTGCTGGATGTCCTCCTGAGGAATTACAGCCAAATTCTGTCCAGTTGGCTTGTCAGATCGTCAGAATACCGAGCTCGTTGGAGGGCTCTGCCCATAATGATCCCAAACTTTCTCAACTGGGAAGAGATACGGCAACCATGCTGGCCAAGGTAAGGTTTGGTAAGCACGAAGACAAACAGTAGAAACTCTCGACTTGTGTGGATGGTCATTATCTAACTGAGATGTAAGCCCAGGATGGCTTGCCATGAAGGGCAACGACGTATCGCTGTGCTGTAAGAGTGCCGCAGGTTACAACCAAAGAGGTCCTCCCATGAAACATAATGGCAACCCAGACCATCACTCCTGACTGTCGATCCGTATGGCGGGAGACTGTCTGGTTGGTATACCACTGCTGTCTGGGACACCTCCAGACATGTCTTCGATCTGGACATTCACTGGCTGGATTGCAATTGTCTTCAGATATGATTCCAGCTTCGAACTGAGCCCCAATGTAAAGCGAAGACCTGTATGGAGACGCCCTAGACAGTAATGGGATACCAACGTGACTGTCGATCGCCGTACGAAAAATGTTCGAATGTATGTGAAATCGGTAGCGTTCTCGCCTCCCGCGCCCGGGTTCCCGGGTTCGATTCCCGGTGGGGTCAGGGATTTTCTCTACCTCGTGATGAGTGGGTGTTGTGTGATGTGCTTAGGTTAGTTAGGTTTAAGTAGTTCTAAGTTCTAGGGGACTGATGACCATAGATGTTAAGTCCCATGGTGCTCAGAGCCATTTTTTTGTGTGTGAAATCTTATGGGAATAGTTTCCATTGTTATTTAAAATAGCTGCTCGTGTGTATAGTTTTTTTGGAACAACAAATGGAAATGGAAATGAACGTTTGGCGTCATTGGCCGGGAGGCCCTTTCGGGACAGGTGCGGCCACCATGGTGCAGCTCTTATTACATTCGACGCCACATTGGGCGACCTGCGCTCCCGATGGGTATGAAATGATGATGAAGACAATACCCAGTCCCCGAGCGGTGAAAATCCCCGACCCAACCGGGAATCGAACTCGGGCCCGTAGGACGGCAATCCGTCACGCTGACCACTTTATATATATAAAAATTACCTCTTCCACTTCAGGCGTTGGCCCCTATCACCCACACTACCCCCAAAAACCTATCTTGCCTAAAAACAAAAACCTAGTGCCACGGCCACTTTCACCCTAAAATTAACTACGACGGCCGTTCGCCACCACTTCAGGTTCTGCCCACGAACAAAAATTAAATATGCCTCCGAACGTTTTACTAAAAAAAAAAAAAAAAAGAAAAGGTGAAGGGAAGGGATACAATACTTTATTATATTTTATTTGTTGCTCATTTTGTTCTTATTTTGTTGTTAAGTATTTATTTGGAATTCTTTTTTTTTGTTTTTTGTTCTGTTTTTCTTTTATTCTCGGGGGTCCCCCAGACGGCGGGATGTCCTGGTCGTCTTCTCTTTCAGCGAGAGTGAAACACCCTAAATTACCGCCTATGACTCTCGTCACTCCATCATGTGCAATCGCTCAGGCTTTTCTCACACCTGGCACACCCCAATGGTCTGGAGGGCACGTAAACAACGACCGCAAGTAATTCGCAAAGAGCGTACCATACGACGCATTGTGCAGTAAAATCGTCTAGTTACTCGTTAAATAATGCCAGAAATCTAACAACCCTGGAACTCTCTCATTAAAAAAGTATGACAGTGCCGTACTCTTAACCCACACCGTAGCGTTATGACGAGTAACAGGGAAGTTAACCCGTGGTCTAGGGGTAGGGTCTTTGATTCGTAATCAAAACGTATTCGGTCCTAGGTTCGATCCCCGCCACTGCCTAAATTTTGATAAATAATCAGCATTGGCGGCCGAAGACTTCCGGCATAAGAAGTCAGCCTCATTCTGCCAACGGCCTTGTCAAAGAGGGCAGAGGAGCGGATAGAGGTTCAGGGCACTCTCTTGTCCTAGGGGTGGGAAATTGCCCCTAAAGGCGGAAGAATCAGCAATGAATAACGACGTGAGGATGCAGAAGGCAATGGAAACCACTGCATTAAAGACACATAACGTGTATCCACAGGACATGTGGCCTGTATTTGAAGAAGTGTCATGATGATCTCTCCATTGGCAAAAGATTCCGGAACAGTCCCCCATTCGGATCTCCGGGAGGGGACTGCCAAAAGGGAGGTTACCATGTGAAAAACATTCAATAATCAACGAAAGCATAACGTTCCACGAGTCGGGGCGTGGAATGTCAGAAGCTTGAACGTGGTAGGGAAACTAGAAAATCTGAAAAGGGAAATGCAAAGGCTCAATCTAGACATAGTAGGGGTCAGTGAAGTGAAGTGGAAGGAAGACAAGGATTTCTGGTCAGATGAGTATCGGGTAATATCAGCAGCAGCAGAAAATGGTATAACAGGTGTAGGATTCGTTATGAATAGGAAGGTAGGGCAGAGGGTGTTTTACTGTGAACAGTTCAGTGACCGGGTTGTTCTAATTAGAATCGACAGCAGACTAACACCGACAACGATAGTTCAGGTATACATGCCGACGTCGCAAGCTGAAGATGAACAGATAGAGAAGTGTATGAGTATATTGAAAGCGTAATGCGGTATGTAAAGGGGGACGAAAATCTAATAGTCATGGGCGACTGGAATGCAGTTGTAGGGGAAGGAGTAGAAGAAAAGGTTACAGGAGAATATGGGCTTGGGACAAGGAATGAAAGAGGAGAAAGACTAATTGAGTTCTGTAACAAGTTTCAGCTAGTAATAGCGAATACGCTGTTCAAGAATCACAAGAGGAGGAGGTATACTTGGAAAAGGCCGAGAGATACGGGAAGATTTCAATTAGATTACATCATGCTCAGATAGAGATTCCGAAATCAGATATTGGATTGTAAGGCGTACCCAGGAGGAGATATAGACTCAGATCACAATATAGTAGTGATGAAGAGTAGGCTAAAGTTCAAGACATTAGTCAGGAAGAATCAATACGCAAAGAAGTGGGATACGGAAGTACTAAGGAATTACGAGATACGTTTGAAGTTGTCTAACGCTATAGATACAGCAATAAGGAATATCTCAGTAGGCAATACAGTTGAAGAGGAATGGACATCTCTAAAAAGGGCCATCACAGAAGTTGGGAAGGAAAGCATAGGTACAAAGAAGGTAGCTGCGAAGAAACCATGGGTAACAGAAGAAATACTTCAGTTGATCGATGAAAGGAGGAAGTACAAACATGTTCCGGAAAAATGAGGAATACAGAAATACAAGTCGCTGAGGAATGAAATATATAGGAAGTGCAGGGAAGCTAAGACGAAATGCCTGCAGGAAAAATGTGAAGACATCGAAAAAGATATGATTGTCGGAAGGACAGACTCAGCATACGGGAAAGTCAAAACAACCTTTGGTGACATTAAAAGCAACGGTGGTAACATTAAGAGTGCAACGGGAATTCCACTGTTAAATGCAGAGGAGAGAGCAGATAGGTGGAAAGAATACATTGAAAGTCTCTATGAGGGTGAAGATTTGTGTGATGTAATAGAAGAAGAAACAGGAGTCGATTTAGAAGAGATATGGGGTCCAGGATTAGAATCGGAATTTAAAGAGCTTTGGAGGACTTACGGTCAAATAAGGCAGAAGGGATAGATAACATTCCATCAGAATTTCTAAAATCGTTGGGGGAAGTGGCAACAAAACGACTATTCACGTTGGTATGTAGAATATATGAGTCTGGCAATATACCATCTGACTTTCGGAAAAGCATCACCCACACAATTCCGAAGACAGCAAGAGCTGACAAGTGCGAGAATTATCGCACAATCAGCTTAACAGCTCATGCATCGAAGCTGCTTACAAGAATAATATACAGAAGAATGGAAAAGAAAATTGAGAATGCGCTAGGTGACGGTCAGTTTGGCTTAAGGAAAAGTAAAGGGACGAGAGAGGCAATTCTGACGTTACGGCTAATAATGGAAGCAAGGCTAAAGAAAAATCAGGACACTTTCATAGGATTTGTCAACCTGGAAAAAGCGTTCGACAATATAAAATGGTGCAAGCTGTTCGAGATTCTGAAAAAAGTAGGGGTAAGCTATAGGGAGAGACGGGTCATATACAATATGTACAACAACCAAGAGGGAATAATAAGAGTGGACGATCAAGAACGAAGTGCTCGTATTAAGAAGTGTGTAAGACAAGGCGATAGCCTTTCGCCCCTACTCTTCAATCTGTGCATCGAGGAAGCAATGATGGAAATAAAAGAAAGATTCAGGAGTGGAATTAAAATACAAGGTGAAAGGATATCAATGATACGATTCGCTGATGACATTGCTATCCTGAGTGAAAGTGAAGAAGAGTTAAATGATCTGCTGAACGGAATGAACAGTCTAATGAGTACACAGTATGGTTTGAGAGTAAATCGGAGAAAGACGAAGGTAATGAGAAGTAGTAGAAATGAGAACAGCGAGAAACTTAACATCAGGATTGATGGTCACGAAGTCAATGAAGTTAAGGAATTCTGCTACCTAGGCAGTAAAATAACCAATGAAGGACGGACCAAGGAGGACATCAAAAGCAGACTCGCTATGGCAAAAAAGGCATTTCTGGCAAAGAGAAGTCTACTAATATCAAATACCGGCCTTAATTTGAGGAAGAAATTTCTGAGGATGTACGTCTGGAGTACAGCATTGTATGGTAGTGAAACATGGACTGTGGCAAAACCGGAACAGAAGAGAATCGAAGGATTTGAGATGTGGTGCTATAGACGAATGTTGAAAATTTGGTGGACTGATAAGGTAAGGAATGAGGAGGTTCTACGCAGAATCGGAGAGGAAAGGAGTATGTGGAAAACACTGATAAGGAGAAGGGACAGGATGATAGGACATCTGCTAAGACATGAGGGAATGACTTCCATGGTACTAGAGGGAACTGTAGAGGGCAAAAACTGTAGGGGAAGACAGAGATTGGAATACGTCAAGCAAATAACTGAGGACGTAGGTTGCAAGTGCTACTCTGAGATGAAGAGGTTAGCACAGGAAAGGAATTCGTGGCGGGCTTCTTCAAACCAGTCAGTAGACTGACGACCAAAAAGAAAGAGAAGAGAGATTCTTCGATGAATTTTGCACAGCTTACAAACCATACTTGCTCTAGAATTTATTCAATCTATGGAAAAATGAAAGGGCTGTTATGTTTTAAACTTCGTGTTTAGAGATAACTCGAATTTTATATTTAATTATCTCAATTTTTACCACAGATTTGGGAAATTCTAGGATTTCATACACCTGTTAGTATGGTTTGTATGCTGTGCAAAAATTCATCGAATAATCTCTCTTACTTATGAAGAAAAGTGTACCTACAGCAACAAATGCAGCCAATACCAAGCGAAAAAATGATGAAATTTCACATGTAAAAAAAATTTGTTTTGTTATGTTTTTGAACTTCCTCTGCTATGAGTGTGATTCCTGAATCCTTCCTGGTGATGCTAACAACGTTTTATGAATTTATTTGTAAAAGTATAGACAGTGTAAATTAAAATGTCATGTGGTGCCTCTCCTGCTCCAAGCCGGCCCGTTTCACGTCCTACCCCCTTTAACACTTACGTCAATAACAATGACACAGCTTCAGTGGTTTGAAAAGTTAAGAAATCAGGTAGAAATGTCCATTCTTTAACCACTCTGTGTTTTTCACACATACTAGTCTCACACGCAACAAAATAACAGTATTTATCAATAAATTTAAACAAATTACAAATCTCATAAGGACGCCTGTCTAATGGTGCGTCCGTGTTATACAGGACATAAAAAGAGATTGATATCGTCCGGCTGTGGACGATGGGTTGCGCGCTTGTTTTTTGTAATATTCAAATGTCTTCAGAGTCTGCCTTTAATATTGAAGTTTTTACATGCGCGTTGATTTAGTCTATAGATTCTCAGGCGGGTCGGTGGCGCTGGATTATTTCCTCCATGGAAATCGCCAAAATACATCATTATAATGCGCAGTTACATATTAGACATTGGCAAATAAATGGCTCTTGGCCTCTTTCATTACTCAAATCAGTGTTTTATGTGACGAGATGTGGCGGTGTGAAAATACAACATCTCAGAGCCCAGGATAATTTTAGTCTTGACAGTGTGCGACAAACTGTCATTTGAAGCACAAGTGTTATACCATTGTAAATGAGCACCATGATTTTAACAAATATGATGGCTCTTGTGATTGTGATACTTCTTGACTAGACCGAGCGAAGTGGCATAGTGGTTAGCACACTGGACTCGCATTCGAGAGGATGACGGCTCAAACCCGCGTCCGGCCATCCTGATGTAGGTTTCCCGTGATTTCCCTAAATCGCTTCACGCTAACGCCGAAATGGTTCCTCTGCAAGGGGACGGCCGACATCCTTCTCCATTCTTCCCTAATCCGTTGGGATCGATGACCTCGATGTTTGGTTATCCTCCCAAATCAACCAACCAACCATCCGTTACGATAGTTGTTAGCCGACGCTAATGTTCTATTCTTTCTGATCTCAGACCATGATAAGAGTTAATTTTATTTGCGAGAAGACGTCACAAATTGCTGTCTTTAATATTTGTGGTAAAACGGGGTTCTTAATGGAATTGAATAATTCGTAGTATCTTTCTCTCGTTAACTTTAATGGATAATCAAAGAGCAAAGGCGATAATCTTTAAGCAAGTCCTGTCCAATTTAATTTTACACTCTTGCAAGTGGAAAGTTATTTTTGCGAGTTATTATCAAGTCAATGTTCACTAATGCTGGCAGTTAAATATCCTACGCCTATGTTAATGTTCAATCGATCTTATTAAAAATTGAAGATCGCTGCGCTGGACTGCGTACTGTGGTTATTGAAAATAATTAAAGTTCTCACAGTTTAAGCTTTGAATTAATTTCTGTCAATTGAAATTACCCATCTCTCTTCCCTGAATTGGCGTAAAAATTTAATTATCATTTCTTTCTCATAACAAAACTTTTCCCTGTTACAAAGATAACTACTTTCAGATAAAATTGAAGGTACTTCTAACATTAAAGGTTTTAATTCTTTCACACAATGTGTATTCACAATAATCGGTTGCACGAGCTAACACAATACCGATGACCTGAGGCAACATAGGCTGAGATAAACTGACAAAATGCCAAAATGACAAAATGAGATCGAGACAGTCTTGTCTCTACTATTTATAACTTATACAAAAATAGAAAGTTGACGTAACACCTTAGGCCTATAAGTTCTTAGTACATCACGTATTCTTTTTAAATAGTTTTTTTAAGTAAAGCACAATTATACAAAAAAATAGTAATTAAATTATTTACAATCATGGTTCACGGCCGTATAAGAGTGGCTTCACGAGGTAATATGTTGTTCCATAATTTCACTGACCGGCACTTAGAAACTGCCCTGTGAGTTTGATGTGTTTCGCGCTGAACTCTTTACTATTCTGAAAGCTGTGGATCAAAAGAAATTCCTGGTCTGTTCCGGTTTACTCACCATTCCGCAGCCCTCCGATATATGTACCCAGCAAGTAAAACAGTCATTGATCTCACGACCAGCGGAAATTAGCGGAAATCAGTTAGCCGAGATGAATGGCAAGGAGCTACACTATATGATCAAAAGTATCCGGACACCCCCAAAAACATACGTTTTTGATATTAGGCGCATTGTTCTGCCACGCGCTGTCAGGTACTCCATAACAGTGACCTCAGTAGTAATAGGAAATCGTGAGAGAGCAGATTGGAGCACTCTGCGGTACTCGCGGACTTCGAACGTGGTCAGGTGATTGGGTGTCACTTGTGTAATACGTCTGTACGCGAGATTTTCACATTCCTAAACATCTCTAGGTCCACTGTTCCCGATGTGATAGTGAAGTAGAAATGTGAAGGGACACGTACAGCACAAAATCGAACAGGCCGATCTCGTCTGTTGACTGACAGAGACCGCCGACTGTTGAAGAGGGTCGAAATGTGTAATAGGCAGACGTCTATCCAGACCATCACACAGGAATTCAAAACTGCATCAAGATCCACTGCGAGTACTATGACAGTTAGGCGGGAGGTGAAAAACCTTGGATTCCATGGTCGAGCGGCTGCTCATAAGCCACACATCACGCCGGCAAATGCCAAACGAGGCCTCGCTTGGTGTAAGGAGCGTAAACATTGGACGACTGAGCAGCGGAATAACGTTGTGTCGAGTGACGAACCACGGTACACAACTTGACGATCCGATGGCAGTGTTGGGGTATGGCAAATGTCCGGTGAACGTCATCTGCCAGCTTGTGTAGTGCCAAAGTAAAATTCGGAGGCGGTGGTATTATGGTGTGGTCGTGATTTTCATGGAGGTGGCTTGCACCCCTTGTTGTTTTGCGTAGCGCTATCACAACACAGGCTTACATCGACGTTTTAAGCACCGTCTTGTTTTCCACTGTTGAAGAGCAATTCGGGGATGGCGATTCTATCTTTCAATACACCAAGCACCTATTCATAATACACGGCCTGTGGCGGATTGGTGAGACGATAATAACTTCCCTGGCCTGCACAGCGTCCTGACCTGAATCCTATAGGACACCTTTGGTATGTTTTGGAACGCCGACTTCGTGCCAGGCTTCACCGACCGACATCGGTACCTCTCCTCAGTGGAGCACTCCGTAAAGAATGGGCCGCCATTTCCCAACAAACCTTCCACCACCTGATTGAGCGTATGCCTGAGAGAGTGGAAGTTGGCATCAAGGTTAAGGTTGGGCGAACACCACATTGAATTCCAGCATTACCGATGGAGGGTGCCACGAACTTGTAAGACATTTTCAGCCAGGTGTCCTGATACTTTTGATCACATGGTGTATGTACCCTACAGAAAGTTATCCAGTGTCCACTCCATCTGCGTGCCGTAATATCGTTGTTGACCATGTCTACGATTCTTCTGTTGGATGGAGAATGTCTGATATCGATAAACTGGACTGTAAGTCTGTGGTGCACCTTGTCCACGTCTGCTAGAATTGATACGTCTTCGAATAAGACATAGCCACCTGAAGCCGTGCCTTTGGAAGTTTGTTTGTGGTAAGTTCCTAAGGGACCAAACTGCTGAGGCCATCGGGCCCTAGACTTACACACTACTTAATCTAACTTAAGCTAACTTACGCTAAGAACGACACACACACTCATGTCCGCGGGGAGACTCGAACCTCCGACGGGCGAAGCAGCGCGAACCGTGGCAAGGCGCCCAAGACCACGCGGGTACAGGCACTGCTTTCTCCTCAGACGTGAAGGTTCGCCAATTTGTGATACTCGTGACGTACTGACTACAGTTTGCCTCATCTTAACCTGTGTGTAGTTTATACCATGACAAGGGCCTACAAGCCAGTTTATTGGTAGGCCTCCCACCAGGTTCAAGTGTTGCAAGTGCCGGTGACACTGGTTTTGTGGGTGTTTTAAATGTTTTGTTTTGCCTGACATTTAATCTAAGCAGTTAGACAGGAAATTTTAATGTGTGTTATAGAATGGCGGGCTTGTAGAGTTATTATCTAAGGCATTACCCATCGACCATTTCCGGACTCGCTGCTATGTGGCTTTTCTGGTCTCGTAACCGTATTTTAAGAGTATGCCTTAAGAAACAGATTGTGCTAACAGTTCTCAATTTTTCAGACTGTAAGTGCTAATCAGAGGAAGAGAGAGAGAGAGAGAGAGAGAGAGAGAGAATCAAATAAAATATTATCCAGCTTTCGGCATGTCTGAACTTTACATAACCACGACCAAGAATCTGCAGTTCACTTTCAGTAAATTGCGGCTGGTGTATCATTTTTCTACAATATATATTTCATCTTGTGGGTGACAATGCTTATGCAATGGCAATGAAAATGGGTTACTCGTCTAGATCAGAGACAACGACGACCGTCAGGCAAAATCCGGTGCCTGCGAACGTTGAACTAGCAAACTATTCGCTTCATCAGTTAGCAGCAGCAACTGAGCCAAGCACACGAAGAGAGACCCCGGGCACAGCTGTAAATCAAACAGAAACAAATTCGAGAAGGGGCACAGCTGTTGATCGCTCAACATCCAGCGTCATTACTGCCCTTTTTGAAGGAAATCATCTTTACGCCAGTGACTGTTATATGTTTTTATTACACTATTGCAATTTCAGCCTTAGGCCATTATCAAGTGCTGATATTATGGCTTTAAACCATGTCAACATAATGTAACCTGAAAAATTTGTATGTCGTTGTCAATACTGTTAAATACACTCGTGACGCTGTTACACAGTGCATCGAAGACTGATTCGATGCAGCTCTCCATGCTGCTCTATCCAGTGCAGGCATGTTCAACCTCAAATAACTTCTGCAACCTACGTCCTTCTGAACGTGCTTACTGCATTCATCTCTTGGTCTCCCTCTACTATCTTTACCCCCCACCCTCCTCCCCACATTTCCCTCCACACTAAACTGGTCATACCATGATGTCCCAGAACGTGTCCCATCAACTGATCAATTCTTCTAGCCAGGTTTTGCCACAAGTTTCTTTTGTCCCCAGTTCTGTTCAGTATCTCCTCATTAGTTACGTCATCTACCCACCTAATGTTCAGCATTCTTGTGTAGAGCGATATTTAAAAGCTTCTTTTCTCTTCTTGTCTAAACTGTTTATCGTTCATGTTTCACTTCCTTACAAGGCTACAATCCAGACAAATACTTTCAGAGAACACTTCCTAACACTTAATTCTATATTCGATGTAAAGAAGTTTCTCGTCTTCAGGAACGCTTTTCTTGCTGTTGCCAGTCTAAAAAGATTATATCCTCTCTACTTTGGCCATCATTAGTTATTTTGCTGCCCAAATAGCAGTACATATCTACTACTTTAAGTGTAATTTAATTTCCTCTGCGTCACCTGATTTAATTCGACTACATTCCATTGTCCTTGTTTTGCTTTTGTTGATATACATCTTATATCCTCCTTTCAAGAGGCTGTTAATTCCGTTCAACTGCTGTTACAAGCCATATTCGTGATCTACTTTTGGCTATTGGCCGTAATTTAGTATTGGCTAATCTGGCTTGAATGATAAATACTGCCCGCATCTCGTGGTCGTGCGGTAGCGTTCTCGCTTCCCACGCCCGGGTCCCGGGTTCGATTCCCGGCGGGGTCAGGGATTTTCTCTGCCTCGTGATGGCTGTCCTTAGGTTAGTTAGGTTTAAGTAGTTCTAAGTTCTAGGGGACTTATAACCACAGCAGTTGAGTCCCATAGTGCTCAGA
Organism: Schistocerca americana; assembly: GCF_021461395.2. Classification (NCBI taxonomy): domain Eukaryota; kingdom Metazoa; phylum Arthropoda; class Insecta; order Orthoptera; family Acrididae; genus Schistocerca; species Schistocerca americana. The sequence goes on from NC_060121.1 coordinate 130,438,915, forward strand.
GCCATTTGAACCATTTTTTTGATAAATACTGCCATCGCTAATTAGGGCGTCTGAAGCGTATACTTCAGTGTCAGAGGTACAAACCATGATTTGTGGAATTAAAAATGGCAATCTGCGTCTGCCACCTTAAGTGCTAGAATTACGAGAGCAGATAATCAAATTACTTAATCGATTGCGCTGTGGTTGACAAGCCACGCTGAAATCACATGCAGCGAGCGCGGGTTCAGTGCTCCTCTGTAGGCCCGCTTGGAATTAGGGTTCGCACCTGTTGGTCGCACTTGGAGAGTTAGACCGGACCGCGTAGATGGCGAGTGATGGGAAAACCTGCTACTGGAGCGGATTCACCACACGAGCGCACTGTTCTATGCCAAACTGTTTGCTCTCACCCGGCTGTGCTGTGGTCAGCCTGAGACGGCTCTCTAGTGGCCGGGGGTAACCATCCTCGCGTTAACTCGCAACAAAGGCAGCCCCCATTCTACTCTACAACACCTGGCTCTGGATAAAGTCCGGTATCTCGGCAGAGGCTTCCGTCCTACCCAGACTGTTTCCAGCTGCACTGACAGCAACTATCGTTATAAAAGGTATAAATAACGATACCGGCATAGAATCCGACATACTCTTCCGTTAGAGTGCAGCTTTAAGACTCTCTCGGCACCAGGTGAATTCATCTCACCACATCCGTTTTTAATAAATTCAGAAATGAGACAGAACAATATACACTGTAATTGTATTTTCTTATATATTTTCACTGAACTTTGCTAGATGATTTCGTGATGCCTTCAGCTGACATTCTCTTTATTTGATGCACGATTGTACAATTTCGGCCTAAGCTCATTATCAAGTACCTGAAACCGAAGCATTAATATCGCTTATGAATTTAACATAGGAGTAACTCATGTTCAAATACATACTAGGATTGTAACTTACTTTATGGACTTTTCTATATCAGTCGGCAGAAAGACATCATGAAATCAGCCAAAGAATTCATTAGAGCTGCAGACCCTATCGCAATGAAGGTTAAAGAATCACAGAACTTTGTTTTAAATTTCTCAGAAGATTATAGAATCACTGTTTTAAATTTCCCAGAAGTTGTAGTAACGACAGATTGATGCCTTCCAAAGACAGACAACACTGTAAGTTTGAACAGTATTGGCGTACCAGAAGGCCAACAATAAAAAAATTGAAAAAAAAGAAAAAACATTTATTGTTGTTGCTGGGGAATTTTGGGAATGTTCAGCTCGTAAGTGGCTGTGGGCGGATACAAAATATAATGCGAGGGCTTTCCACAAAGTACATTACGTTTTGGAATTAAAAATAAATAAAGTATTGGAATTTCTTTTTTATTATATACAGATGAAAGCCACACTTAAATACTACTTTTCTACATAGTTGCCATTTAAATTAAGGCACTTATCGTAGCGATGGACGAGCTTGAAAATTCCTTCGTCGTAAAATTCGGCCGCCTGCGCCTTCAACCACGTGGTTACCTCTCCTTGAAGCTGTGCGTCGTCATCAAAACGCTGCATAACCAACCACTTCTTCATTGCTGGGAATAAGTGGAAGTCGCTCGGTGCCAGGTCGGGACTGTACGGCGGATGAGGAAACGACTCCCACTTAAAAGATTCGAGAACTTCACGAGTGGCACTCGCCTTGTGCGCCCTGGCGTTGTCGTGAATCAGCAAGATCTTTGAGCCCAACTTTCCCCCGCGCTTGTTTTGTATTGCTCTTCTGAGGTTGTGCAGAGTTTGACAATACCTTTGAGAGTTTATTGTAGTGCCTCTTTCCAGGAAATCCACAAAAATCACACCTTTTCTGTCGCAAAAGACAGTCGCCATCACCTTCGTTGCCGACTTTGTCTGCATGCATTTCTTGGTTTTCTGGGGGAATTTGTGTGCCTCCACTGCATTGACTGCAATTTTGTCTCGCAGTTCACATGCTTAACCCATGTTTCGTCACCAGTAACGATGCGATCGAGTAATGAGTCACCATCTTTCTCGTAAGCGTCCAAAAACGTTAACGCTGCAGCCATTCGCTGATTTTTGTGAATCTCTGCCAAGATTTTTGGTATCCATCTTGCAAAAAACTTGTGGTAACCAAGCTTTTCGGTAATGATTTCGTGCAACAAGCTTCGTGAAATTTGTGGAAAACTCGTAGAGAGTTCCGTTATTGTGAAATTACGGTTTTCACGGACCGCGGCATCGACTTTTTCGACAAGTTCGGCAGTCACTATGCTGGGTCTTCCACTTCGCTCTTCGTCGTGAACGTTAGTTCGGCCATTTTTAAATTTTATGACCCATTGACGCACTCCTCCTTCAGTGATTATGTCGTCCCCATACACTTCACAAAGCTGCTGATAGATTTATATCGGTGTACAGTTTTTTGCAGTCAGAAACCTTATTACAGCACGCACTTCACACATGGCGGCATTTTCAATTAACGCTGACATTTCAAACTGTCACAGTAACTCAACGGAGTACAGCACGAACCTCTCACTAGCACGGCAGGATGCCGACTGAGCGGCGGAATGCCATGACACCAAGATGGCTGCGCTAGCCCCGCCCCTAACGGACACAAACGAAAACGTAATGTACTTTGTGGATAGCCCTCGTATTACAGTCCTCTAAATAGAAAGTCACACACATGGCTACACATAAAAACGTGTGAATGGAAGTATTTAACGATCATGTCCCTAGACAACTTATACCTGTTTTTCCCTTGGCGCTTTTCTTTTTCTCGCTGTAATCTACGAATAATAAATAAGGTCTTCTAAATGTTTCATTAACTATAGGTTGGGGAAGCATACACGAAATTAGGACAACAAGTATACGTTAAAGATAAGCGTGTATGCTAACTGGTATCAAAGTAGAGAGCGCTGCCGTGTTCAATAACTGATTTAATAATTGAATAGTCACAAATTGTAAATGACACTTTAGTCCCAACGGTTTGTTTAAATAACTTGCTACCTGTTGCCGTGCTGTTCAGTCACATTGCTCACCTACTAGCGGCCCTATCGTCAGAAAGCCTCTGATCAGAAAAATAGTCGTGATTTTGGTAATTAGCACAATTCCTTGTAGTTGGCAATACATAACACTATTGACGCTGGTGATCTCCATCTTAAGTGAACGCGTAACCATTTCGCGGTGCGGTAGACTACAAGACTATACAGAAACGAAAACACGCAGTTAAAGGTACACATAACATGAGAAATGGCAGTTTGTTTGGTATGTTTGTCACTGTGAGCGTATTTGTATGCCTCAACACACGAGTGATGCGTGTTCTTTGGCTGCCAGACGTTGCATTGTCAATAGAGCACGAGCAAGTGAGTGAGTCGCTACAGAGGGCGAGAGATTGAGAGATATAGATAGAGAGAGACAGACAGAGAGAGAGAAGGAGAGAGAGAAAGAAAGAGAGAGAGAGAGAGAGAGAGAGAGAGAGAGCGAGAGATAGAGAGCTGAGTCGCTTCTGAATGAGGAGCTTTGATGGCGGACGGCTCCATACAGAGAATGAATTGTATTTGAGACAATACGGCTGAATATAGAGGCCGGATTTTTTTTATTATATTGTAGAGAGACGGCATTTCTGGAAAAAGGTAACATGCACTGGATTTTATTTGCTGCAAGCGCTAGCTGAGTAAAGATTACGGTATATTTTGTTTAACAATACACACGTTTTGGTGCCCAAGGTGAATTATCAGTCACGTGTTGAGAATTTTAATTTTGCAGCATTATGGGCAGGGTATTTCTACCACATCGGTATTTTGACGATCTAACGCGCCAACTGGACACGATATCCCTCTTTATGACACCCAACAACTGTCAATCAACGCAAAGCTGAATAACTGCTTGCATAATGGCCAGAGGTTGACCATAATTTTTTCTGAAATTGTACTGATTTGTTTGTCTCTACATGCACTTCACATATTTTTATCCTAGACTATAATTTACAAAATAGATGATTCGTTATGTGTTAAAAGAGACATGAAAAAAAAAAACAAGACGGAATCAGCTTTATCACTACCTCTATTGTTCTGGAAAATTCAACACCGAGAAGAATGCGAGTGATTGAATTCAACTTTAAGCTACAGACCAGGTACATGAAGATAGAGTTGGGCTATGTAATACCGAGTTTGACGGTGTTTCTTTTCTTCGTTGTAAGGGTTCGGCTTCTTTATCTGTACTAAGCATCGTTTGCCTTATACGTGGCTGTAATGTTATCCAACAGGTTTGTTCTGTCTGCCGAAAGTCGGGGATTCGTTAGCCAAACGGGTGCGTTTGCTTGAGATGTAGTACTTGTCCAGCGTTGCAGTTACTTGTTACCTCTCACCCATGTAGCGCGAGTTTGGTGCAACTTCCTGCTGGGTAACTGTATTTGCAATTGTGTTTAGATTTTGATCGCATTACACTTTTCATTGATTTGACTGCGATAACTCACTGAAAAGATATTTACTTTTCTTGTTGCTGTAATTTTGACTGTCGTGTGGCGGCGTTCGGTCTGCAGTACACACCTGGCCCAGTTCCTGAACTGAATTATACTTTCTTCTGTTATGCTCTCTTTTTTGGATCTCTTGGCGGGACTTGGGTGAAATCTGCGTGGTTGGTAGAGCAGCCGTACCACTTAGTCTTTCCGAGTCCACTACGCCTTGCCAAGACAGGAATGTCTAGCAAGTCGATGTGTTTATTTGTTTCTTAATCACTGCGCGCCTATAGCAGCTCTCATTTTAATTTTTTATTTCTAGACCATGTAAATTATTGAAGTGTTATCTGGCTAATTTGGCAGCTGAGTAATTACTTGATTTATTTATTTAAAAGTGTTTATGCAAGTGTGTCTCGGCGTACTGCATGGTTATTAATCTTGCTCCCTGTATGAACTGTTGGTTTTTGAACCGGTCAAACACTAGGAGATTTAGGATCTATTAATTCCATAAAGGCTCTCAGTGACTGTTTGTACCATTTAGTACACAATATTTAACATCAGTTTTGTGTGGTTATTTCTCTTGCACGCCTTGCGCACCTCTGCTGTCCGGCGGTATAATAATTTTCTCACGTGGTGCTTATTTGCGGAGTATACTTCTATTTTGGGTTGTAAATCTCAGAGTATCTTTCGAGAAAGAATATTTAGCTCTTTTATTGTACTGCTACAGTTTTCATTGTTATATTTAATCTGTTTTCTATTAATCATTTTGGTACTGTTTTATGACTGTAAATTATTCTGTTTCTTAGTAGTCAATACCGTTGCAGGTGTTTTTCCTATATATGTGGAATAAGTCTAACATAGCGTGTTTTGTTAAAAGTAAGAGAAAGTTCACAACACAAATGTAATTCAATCTCCCTTTGGCCCTTTCCTTCCTATCAGAGACAACCTGACATGGGTACTGGGTGCCAAAGGTCAGCCGATGATATGGCCACATTACTACACTACTGCCGGCCGGTGTGGCCGTGCGGTTCTGGGCGCTACAGTCTGGAACCGAGCGACCGCTACGGTCGCAGGTTCGAATCCTGCCTCGGGCATGGATGTGTGTGATGTCCTTAGGTCAGTTAGGTTTAATTAGCTCTAAGTTCTAGGCGACTGATGACCTCAGAAGTTAAGTCGCATAGTGCTCAGAGCCATTTGAACTACACTACTGGCCACTACAATTGCTACACCAAGAAGAAATGCAGATGATAAACGGGTATTCATTGGAAAAATATATTACACTAGAACTGACAAGTGATTACATTTTCACGCAGCTTGGGTGCATAGATCATGAGAAATCAGTACCCAGAACAACCACCTCCGGCCGTAATAATGGCCTTCATACGCGTGGGTACTGAGTCAAACAGAGCTTGAATGGCGTGTACAGGTACTGCTGCCCATGCAGCTTCAACACGATACCACAGTTCATCAAGAGTAGTGACTGGCGTATTGTGACGAGCCAGTTGCTCGGCCACCATTGATCAGACGTTTTCAGTTGGTGAGAGATCTGGAGAATGTGCTGGCCACGGCAGCAGTGTAACATTTTCTGTATCCAGAAAGGCCCGTACAGGACCTGCAACATGTGGTCGTGCATTATCCTGCTGAAATGTAGGGTTTCGCAGGGATCGAATGAAGGGTAGAGCCACGGGTCGTAACACATCTTAAATGTAGCGTCCACTGTTCAAATTGCCGTCAATGCAAACAAGAGGTGACCGAGACGTGTAACCATACCATCACGCCGGGTGATACGCCAATATGGCGATGACGAATAGACGCTTCCAATGTGCGTTCAAAGCGATGTCGCCAAACACGGATGCGACCATCATGATGAACCTGTATTCATCTGAAAAAATGACGTTTTGCCTTTCGTGCACCCAGGTTCGTCGTTGAGTACACCATCGCAGGCGCTCGTGTCTGTGATGCAGCGTCAAGGGTAACCGTAGCCATGGTCTCCGAGCTGATAGTCCATGCTGCTGCAAACGTCGTCGAACCGTTCGTGCAGATGGTTGTTGTCTTGCAAAGGTCCCCATCTGTTTACTCAGGGATCGAGACGTGGCTGCACGATCCGTTACAGCCATGCGGATAAGATGCCTGTCATCTCGACTGCTAGTGATACGACGCCGTTGGGATCCAGCATGGCGTTCCTTATTACCCTCCTGAACCCACCGATTCCATATTTTGCTAACAGTCATTGGATATAGACCAACGTGAGATACGCTATACGATAAACCACAATCGCAATATGCTACAATCCGACCTTTATCAAAGTCGGAAACGTGATAGTACGCATTTCTCCTCCTTATGCGAGACATCACAACAACGTTTCACCAGGCAACGCCGGTAAACTGCTGTTTGTGTATGAGAAATCGGTTGGAAACTTTCCTCATGTCAGCACGTTGTAGGTGTCACCACCGGCGCCAACCTTGTGTGAATGCTCTGAAAAGCTAATCATTTGCATGTCACAGCATCTTCTTCCTGTCGGTTAAATTTCGTGTCTGTAACACGCCATCTTCGTGGTGTAGCAATTTTAATGGCCAGTAATGTAAGTCCAGTCTCCGTTCATCGCTTAGATATCAGTCTACTGGTTTTACACTAGCAACCAGTGACGCCTGTGGACTGAGGATGACACGGTTGTCGGTCGGTATCGTTGGAGCTTCCAGGGCCTAGTCAAACAGAATTTAGTTTGGTTTAGTTTTTATTAACTCAGGGTGGTTCTGTACAGGCCTATTTAAGAAACTGGGAATAATGACTATTGGTACCAATATGTTTATTCCTTAACGCGATTTATGATGAATAATACACAGATCAAAAAAGCTTTGCATCACCCCAGTTCCCAGAACTCAGACGTTGACTGTGGATATTATACCGCTGACAAAGTCCCTTTGACTGTTCAGAAATGTCACTAAACACGCCCAAAGTTGTAAACAACCGTGCATGAGCAGCACCTATTAGAATGAGGGGGTCCGACAGCCTATCAGTTCCAGTCAATCCACCAGTAAGGAGCTAAAATGCTCGTGTTGTCTGTAGTTCAAACGTTCAATATCGCGGTTCGATCGCGTCCGCGTTGCTACTTTGTGCCAGGAACAGCTCTCAACAAGGAAAGTGTCCAGGCGTCTCGGAGTGAACCAAAGCGATGTTCGGACATGGAAGAGATAGATGGAGACAGGAACTGTCGATGACATGCCTCGCTCAGGCCGCCCAAGGGGTACTACTGCAGTGGACGACCGCTACCTACGAATTATGGCTCGGAGGAACCCTGACAGCAACGCCACTATGTTGAATAATGCTCTTCGTGCAGCCACAGGAAGTCGTGTTACGACTCAGACTGTGCGTGATAGGCTACATGATGCGCAACTTCACTCCCGACGTCCATAGCAACCTGGACACCATGTGTGGTGTCACCACCAGACACCACACTTGCTAGGTAGTAGCCTTTAAATCGGCCGCGGTCCGGTAGTATACGTCGGACCCGCGTGTCGCCACTATCAGTGATTGAAGACCGAGCGCCGCCACACGGCAGGTCTAGAGAGACTTCCTAGCACTCGCCCCGGTTGTACAGCCGACTTTTCTAGCGATGGTTCACTGACAAATTGCGCTCTCATTTGCCGAGACGATAGTTAGCATAGCCTTCAGCTACGTCATTTGCTGCGACCTAGCAAGGCACCATTATCATTTGCTATTTATCTTGTGATGCATGTACCGTCAGACCGATGTTCACCAATCATGGATTAAAGTTAAGTATTCCAACAGCTACGTACTTTATTTGCTAGACTCAAATCCTTTAACTGTTCCAGACCTCACGCCAGCCAGCGTGAGCTTAAACGCGTGCCTTTCGGCTTCACCTCCTAGTGGCTTGGCTGTCTTGCCAAGTCACAACACCATGCAGTTCGGTACAGATGGGCCCAACAACATACAGAATTGACCCCCCAGGATTGGCATCACGTTCTCTTCACCGATGAGTGTCGCAAATGCCTTCAGCCAGCCAATCGTCGGAGACGTGTTTGGAGAGAACCCGGTCAGGCTGAAAGTCTTAGACACACTGTCCAGCGAGAACAGCAAGGTGGGGTTCCCTGATGTTTTGGGGTGGCATTATGCGGAGCCAACGTACGTCGCTGGTGGTCACGGAAGGCGCCGTAACGGCTGTACGATACATGAATGCCATCCTCCGACCGATACTGCAACCATATCGGCAGCATATTGGCGAGCCATTCGTCTTCATGGACGACAGTTCGTTCCCCCATCGTGCACATCTTGTGAATGACTTCCTTCAGGATAACGACACCGCTCGACTAGAGTGGCCAACATGTTCTCCAGACATGAACCCTGTCGAATACGCCTGGGATAGATTGAAAAGAGCTGTCTATGGATGACGTGGCCCACCAACCACTCTGAGGGATCTACGCCGAATCGCCGTTGAGGAGTGGGACAGTCTGGACCAACAGTGCCTTGATGAACTTGTGGATAGTATGCCACGACGAATACAGGCGTGCATCAATGGAAGAGGACGTACTACTGGGTATTAGAGGTATCGACCTGTGTACAGCAATATGGACCACTGCTTCTGAAGGTATCGCTGTATGGTGGTACAACATGCAATGTGTGACTTTCATGAGTAATAAAAAGAGCGGAAATGATGTTTATGTTGATCTATATTTCAATTTTCTGTACAGGTTCCGGAACTCTCGAAACCGAGGTGATACTAAACTTTTTTTGATGTGTATCACTTTTTCAAGTGACCACCTTACTTCATGAAATACCCTCTAAAAATAAGAATAAGCTTCACAATGACTGAAAGTCATTTACTTTGGTCTAGAAGGTGTCCTTTATTTTGAAATAAATCGATAGAAGCCATAAAAAATGTAAGCACAAATAAAGTTCACTTTGAGAGGAGTCTATAGGACTTATTAATCCCCAACTCCTTCTACTCCATTGATGAATATCTTATTAGAACCGATTCAAGTGCATATATTTTAATAATGCCAAATAATGTGAGTGTTAAATGCAATGTGAGTCGGCCGCTGTGGCCGAGGAGTTCTATGCGCATCAGTCCGGAACCGCGATGCTGCTACGGTCGCAGGTTCGAATGCTGCTTCGGGCATAGATGTGTGTGATGGCCTTAGGTTAGTTAGATTTGAGTAGTTCTAAGTCTAGCGGACTGATGACCTCAGGTGTTAGGTCCCGTAGTGCTAGGAGCGATTTTTTGCAATCTGACTTCTGCACGCCTTCAGTGCAATAATGTGACTAATATTAATATGCACTATAAACCGGTTTTCTCGTTAACGATACGTGGCTACAAAGGCCTACGAATTATTATATGAACCTCGATGTACTGTACATTTCCATATTTCGTGATAAATTTTTTAATCATCTCCTGAACGCACAAAAATGTAAGATTTGTTGACATTCCGCATCTATGAGGACCATTTCACATAAGATGTATGGTAGAAACATTAGCACATCACTTTTATTTTGGTTAGATATTGCAGCATGGCAAACTTATTGAGGCACTATTTTCCTTGAGAGCTGAGTGACCTTAAGTGAGTTTGTCTCATTTTTAATTAGTGCATTTAGTCCATTAGGATCAATGTAAGAAATGAAATGAGTCTATTATTGCTACTGTATGTCACCGGGTGAGAGCGGACGAAATCAGCGTCGGACACTTCCTTTGTATCGGCTCTCAACAATGCTGGTAGCGGAACCCTGCTTTATCTATCAAGCTGTTAAGAATATTGAAAGTATTATATTTGATTAAGCAGAAAATTTTTGTATATTGTGTGCAGTTACTCGTGTCGAATGAAATAAAGCTGATTCACAAGATTCTTACTGTGTTCAACGAGTGAAAGAAGTGGTCGAAATTTAAAAAGAAATATATCAGAAAAAAGGCTAGAAGATACTTAATGAACATTTGTGGAGAATTAACATTTCGTTAACTTACGTGAGCAATGAAATAATTTTGTGGCGATTAAGGCTATTTCAACCGAGGACAGAAAGTCAATTGTTGAAGTTAGGCGTCGTTCCCTATCTATTTTTACGAAGATATAGACAAAGTATGTAGTTAATACTAAAATTTATCTGAACTAAAATTCAGTAATATATGATCTATGTAATATATCTAGAGTAGCTAAGTCACAGAACCACTGCATGTTTCCACAGCTACAGAAAACTTAATAATTCGGAAAGAAAGTTTTCACCTTCCAGGTTGTTATTCGGCTATCGTATAATCATCCTAGGAAGGCTAGGAAGAATATGTGATGATAGATGAAGAGAACAGGTCAATAAGAAAGTTATGAAGAAAGCTGACAAAAAAAAATCTAGTGATCACTCCGAACAACGTAGTAAACACGAGAACGAGGTCTTACATCTCCTTCAGCTGCATTTATCCGCTTATTGTTACTGCCGTGCTGCTTGATCTGATGGAAAAACTACAACATAATAACACCTTAATACATATTATGGATTCTTGTTTTATGAAGCCTTCTACATCTTTGAGGATCCAATCACTATGGATCTATGGCGAAAGCACATTTAATGTAACCTATCAACTCACAATAGAGGACCGTTATCCAACGCTGTACGCATTTCTGATGTCCCGCAAGACAAGATCGCTGTAATAGCTTGACGGTCCACACCGAAACCCAAGTTACGATGTTTGGAACGGCACAGAAAGGTATTATGTCCCACTAAAGCTTGTACCTTGTAGAACTCGGTCGAAGGGATGAAGTGAGGTTGCAGTTTAAGATTTGGTGGCGACGACACTGAAATTTGGATAAGTTGTGGGAAGGAATCAGCAGCTGCCTATTAAAAGAAACCATCGCGATATATATCTGAAGGTTAACTACGGAAAATTTAAATCAGGATGGACAAGCAAGAATTTAGTCCGTATTCAGCAGAAACATGAATCCAGTTTCCACTTTCCTTGGCTACACTCTGTCGATGCATCCGATGAAAATCTTATTAGATTTTCTCACAACCCACACCATAAAGATAAGTTAAGGGAAATCCTAATTCCACAAAGTCTCATGGTGACCGTCGATAGGTTGCAAATTTTATACTAGCATCAAAATAACCAGTGCATTTCCTGATGAGCTTGAAATGGCTATGTATCAGGTAAGTGAGAATAACATCTCGAATAGATATATCGACTTTTGGTGACAGAAATTGAGACAAATTTTATAATATTAAAGAATATAAAGTAGCATGTGCCTCGAACACTACAGTGAACTGTACAGTATACAGGAAATATGGATGTAATGTAGGCGAAAATATCGGAAGTAATGTGGGGTCGGCATTTTGATTACACGGCGTCTATGGAGCTCTGTACAATTGGATGTGTTAATGTTTCGCAGAGCATCCCACCATGGTTAGCTAACGCCAGCTGCAATGTCAACGTAATGTATATGTGTGAGACATGAAGGCAAACAGTTCTATTAGTCACCTGTTGCTACTTTTTCCTGCAAATACATATCCTAACAGGGAGAGAGAGAGAGAGAGAGACCGTTAAAATGCAAGTTATTCATGGCGCAGCAGTTACGTTTCACAAATGTGTTTGCTGCATAGCAGCCGTCTGCGAAACTTGTAACTACTATATTGCCTAGTTGGTCATAAAAGTTTGTGAAATCGCTACAGTGTGACTCACGGTGCGATAAAAACTTTAAAAATCGTATCTCTGAAAACTTTTATAGCTGCACCCAGTCTTCCATTAGCGGAAGATGGGACTTCATATGACGTTGCACTATGACGAGGTACTGCAGGTGTAATGAAAGTTAGTTTGAAAAATGTGGCATTGCGTCGTTAATTTTCTGAATACTAATGAACGTCAGATAGATATTGTAAGGACGTACGCTTGAATACATTCATCTCCAACGTCATTGTCCACTGAACACACTAATATAGCGGCGTTGGACGGAGAATTAGCCAGTTACAATTCCAGTATTGGAATTAAATTTCATGGCCCTGACTTGGCTCCCTAGTGGACAACGAGCGATTGCACACAATTGCTGATGATCTGGCTGTGTGCCGTTGTTTCTTGTCCTAAACATTTCAGCAACGATGACGAACTGTTTTGCTGCAATTGGAGAATAGTATCACATATGACACGACCTCTATTCCTTCTCTCTGTTTCATTTCCAAAACCATACTTAACATTTCAAAGATTGTGTTACATTCGACAGACAGGTATCTAGTTACTTTCAATACACAGGTAGCGAAATGACATTGCATACTCCGGTATCTGGCCCAAACGACACTTGACCGTCTGAGGCCGCTAGCGACAGTATACAAATTGAAGTGATCTTGCACCACCTCATTTGCCTAACGTTGAAAGTTTATTAACATTGACGTTTAAATGGAATGCTGCTCTGGTGTAATCAATAGGCCTGCTATCGACAGCTTAAAGATGCTTTTTGTGGTGTCACCGCCAGACACCACACTTGCTAGGTGGTAGCCTTTAAATCTGCCGCGGTCCGTTAGTATACGTCGGACCCGCGTGCCGCCACTATCAGTGATTGCAGACCGAGAGCCGCCACACGGCAGGTCTAGAGAGACTTCCTACCACTCGCCCCAGTTGTACAACCGACTTTGCTAGCGATGGTTCACTGACAAAATACGCTCTCATTTGCCGAGACGATAGTTAGCATAGCCTTCAGCTACGTTATTTGCTACGACCTAGCAAGGCGCCATTACCAGTTACTATTGATACTGTGAATCATGTACCGTCAAGAGCGACGTTCACCATTAATGGATTTAAGTTAAGTATTCCACCAGCTACGTCCGTTTTTCTAAATTCTGATTTCCTTGTCCTGTTCCAGACCTCACGCCAGCCTGCGTGAGCTAAAACGCGTGCCTTTCGGCTTCCTCTAGTAAAACGGTGTAGGCTCTCCTGCCAACCCATAACACTTTTTCTTATCGGGGCACTGTTGACTACACCAATGAGACGGAAGTAGCATGACACGCCCACAGAAGTTCTCGGCGCCGCCGTCCGTGTTCTGCCCTGACACAGACAGACACACGGACATGGGATCACTTCTACACCACGCTACGTCCCAGTTGACGCCGAATCCACAGCAAGCAGCGAGAAGACTACCGTGTCAGGCGACAATAGAGTTAGACAAAACCAGTTAGACTCTTCAAGTTACTCTGCGTCCTTCAATATGTTTGTGAGCTTTGTGTTTAAACAGTACTACGAGGAACAGTTTATACTGAACAGTATTTTGAGTTGGCGCAGGAGTCAGACTGGTTTTATCAGTGTATGTAAATGGACCTCCGCTCTGACCCACAACCACAGCAAAGAAGAAGTTGTGTAACAAAAGATAAATCTTCATTTTGTCTGTAAATATATTTCAGCTCTTACGTTTTACCCTTGCAACACTCTAGTCATTTAGCACGTGATCGGGAATCAATTCATTTCTGACAACCTGTCGCAACAGTTGCTGCTTATTACGTCAGAATACTGCAACGATGTAAGCTAAATAATCATGAAACGATACACAGCAAACGTGTAATCCTCTTCCTAGCCAAAACAGATTTATAATCAAACAGGACGAGCCCATGCAATGCTCGTTACCTTCAGTGAGTAATAAGAGTATGATCGTTGAGTTTGGCCACTGGGCACAACAACAAACCTAGGGGTGGCACCAGGTTGCATTTAATATTAGTGGTTCATCATGCAGTGGATAAATTGTGAGACAATTTATAGGATCTTGAAATGTAAGTCAAGACAGTGAGTAACCCATTTTATTTAATCTAATGGCTGAAAAAAATCAGAATAAAATTAACAGAGAACAAAGGGCACTACAAAATTACGCCGAGGGGAGGCAGCATAAAGTGTGGAAGATGTATGGAGAAAGCGCAGCAAGGTGTGCTCATCTCGACACCTAGATACAACATAAAGTCACAAACTGTAAACAAATAAAGAAATAAAAATTGCGTGGCAAAGTCACCGAATAGCGAGGTGCTCAGAAGGTGGCGAAAATATCGCTTATTTCATCAATAAGCAGGGGAACGCTGCGGAAACTGCCACTCTTGGTGTATAAAGCATACATTAACAAATGGCTCTGAGCACTATGGGACTTAACATCTATGGTCATCAGTCCCCTAGAACTTGGAACTACTTAAACCTAACTAACCTACGGACATCACACAACACCCAGTCGTCACGCATACATTAACAAACATGAGGTTGGTACTAGGCTGTAGCAGTATCTCCCCGACAGGTCAGCTTCTTCACGCCAAGCATGGTTGCAGGGCAATTCAGTTCGACTGGAAGACCAGAATCCTGGAGCATCTACATCTACATCTACATCTATACTCCGCGAGCCACCTTACGGTGTGTGGCGGAGGGTATTTATTGTACCACTATCTGATCCCCCCTTCCCTGTTCCATTCACGAATTGTGCGTGGGAAGAACGACTGTTTGTAAGTCTCCGTATTTGCTCTAATTTCTCGGATCTTTTCGTTGTGATCATTACGCGAGATATATGTGGGCGGTAGTAATATGTTACCCGTCTCTTCCCGGAATGTGCTCTCTCGTAATTTCGATAATAAACCTCTCCGTATTGCGTAACGCCTTTCTTGAAGTGTCCGCCACTGGAGCTTGTTCAGCATCTCCGTAACGCTCTCGCGCTGACTAAATGTCCCCATGACGAATCGCGCTGCTTTTCGCTGGATCATGTCTATCTCTTCTATTAATCCAACCTGGTAAGGGTCCCATACTGATGAGCAATACTCAAGAATCGGACGAACAAGCGTTTTGTAAGCTACTTCTTTCGTCGATGAGTCACATTTTCTTAGAATTCTTCCTATGAATCTCAACCTGGCGCCTGCTTTTCCCACTATTTGTTTTATGTGATCATTCCACTTCAGATCGCTCCGGATAGTAACTCCTAAGTATTTTACGGTCGTTACCGCTTCCAATGATTTACCACCTATGGCATAATCGTACTGGAATGGATTTCTGCCCCTATGTATGCGCATTATATTACATTTATCTACGTTTAGGGAAAGCTGCCAGCTGTCGCACCATGCATTAATCCTCTGCAGGTCCTCCTGGAGTACGTACGAGTCTTCTGATGTTGCTACTTTCTTGTAGACAACCGTGTCATCTGCAAATAGCCTCACGGAGCTACCGATGTTGTCAACTAAGTCATTTATGTATATTGTAAACAATAAAGGTCCTATCACGCTTCCCTGCGGTACTCCCGAAATTACCTCTACATCTGCAGATTTTGAACCGTTAAGAATGACATGTTGTGTTCTTTCTTCTAGGAAATCCTGAATCCAATCACAAACCTGGTCCGATATTCCGTAAGCTCGTATTTTTTTCACTAAACGTAAATGCGGAACCGTATCAAATGCCTTCCTGAAGTCCAGGAATACGGCATCAATCTGCTCGCCAGTGTCTACGGCACTGTGAATTTCTTGGGCAAATAGGGCGAGCTGAGTTTCACATGATCTCTGTTTGCGGAATCCATGTTGGTTATGATGAAGGAGATTTGTATTATCTAAGAACGTCATAATACGAGAACACAAAATATGTTCCATTATTCTACAACAGATTGACGTAAGCGAAATAGGCCTATAATTATTCGCATCTGATTTATGACCCTTCTTGAAAATGGGAACGACCTGCGCTTTCTTCCAGTCGCTAGGTACTTTACGTTCTTCCAGCGATCTACGATAAATTGCTGATATAAAGGGGGCAAGTTCTTTAGCATAATCACTGTAGAATCTTAAGGGTATCTCGTCTGGTCCGGATGCTTTTCCGCTACTAAGTGATAGCAGTTGTTTTTCAATTCCGATATCGTTTATTTCAATATTTTCCATTTTGGCGTCCGTGCGACGGCTGAAGTCAGGGACCGTGTTACGATTTTCCGCAGTGAAGCAGTTTCGGAACACTGAATTCAGTATTTCTGCCTTTCTTCGGTCGTCCTCTGTTTCGGTGCCATCGTGGTCAACGAGTGACTGAATAGGGGATTTAGATCCGCTTACCGATTTTACATATGACCAAAACTTTTTAGGGTTCTTGTTTAGATTGTTTGCCAATGTTTTATGTTCGAATTCGTTGAATGCTTCTCTCATTGCTCTCTTTACGCTCTTTTTCGCTTCGTTCAGCTTTTCCTTATCAGCTATGATTCGACTACTCTTAAACCTATGATGAAGCTTTCTTTGTTTCCGTAGTACCTTTCGTACATGATTGTTATACCACGGTGGATCTTTCCCCTCGCTTTGGACCTTAGTCGGTACGAACTTATCTAAGGCGTACTGGACGCAAAGGCAATTGTTTTTCTCACGCTGCACATGTGGCACTGTGGTGTCTCGACCTTTGATGTTTGTAAATGAAAAGCAAAAATTGTCGAACACAGCTATTGTCTGGGGTAAAGCACCCCTCTGCCCTCATCTACATGAGCTACTGGCTCTGCTCGTAAAAGCCTGAAATAAAGCACAGCTTCACCTCCGTGAAAACTGCACATACCGCTGGGGAGGTTCGCTTCTTTTAATGAGATTCACTGACTGCCTTGTGCCAACAACATGACCCTGAGACCACACTGTGAGTGCATTTTTCTAGTGCGAAAGCGCAAAGCTATCCTTCCAACACCACATTGAGCCGTGGCTGGTTCATGCTATGCGTTCGATTAAACCTTGGTTGCTATTCTGTGCTTAGTCTCCCGCGTTTATCGCGATTATTCTGTTATCCTCTCTCTCCGCAAGTGGCAGCAGCGGTGTGTATCGATATTCAAACCTTGGTCTATCTTTGGCCTGGCGCTTATACTTTCCGGCTGGGCTGTACGCGGGAGTTGGTCGCTTGGCGTGGAACAACGAGGAAGTCTGCGTGGGGAGTAGTTTGGCCGGGACCGCTGGCGGCCTCTATGAGGTGTCGGAGTGTGTGGTGCTGTTCCCATTGCTATGAGGTTCGTGTCTCACCGATCCTGGACAGGAAAGTTGAGTTTTGACTTAATCTACCAGCAAGTCACGACTGTTCACATTGTGCCATTTGGAGTTCGTTGTCGGCTGTTGGGATATTCCCGCGAGCAACAACGTATGTTTTCAAGTTGGAAAATTTTAGCCACCCTCCGGTGGAGTTTAACTGCACTTGGTTATTTTAAGTCAAGTGCACCAGCGGAATCTTCTGACTTGTGGCGGTTAACCTTCCGGTTACCAGCCCTGGCCATTGGAAGTGTATTTTCCTCATCGTGTTGTCGCTGTCCAGCATGGTATGTAGTTTGACAGCTCAATGCACGGGGCGTTACAAAAAGGTAAGGCCAAACTTTCAGGAAACATTCCTCATACACAACTAAAGAAAAGATGTTATGTGGACATGTGTCCGGAAACGCTTAATTTCCATGTTAGAGCTCATTTTAGTTTCGTCAGTATGTACTGTACTTCCTCGATTCACCGCCAGTTGGCCCAATTGAAGGAAGGTAATGTTGACTTTGGTGCTTGTGTTGACATGCGACTCATTGCTCTACAGTACTAGCATCAAGCACATCAGTACGTAGCATCAACAGGTTAGTCTTCATCACGAACGTGGTTTTGCAGTCAGTGCAATGTTTACAAATGCGGAGTTGGCAGATGCCCATTTGATGTATGGATTAGCACGGGGCAATAGCCGTGGCGCGTTACGTTTGTATCGAGACAGATTTCCAGAACGAAGTTGTCCCTATGACTCGCGACTGGGGAAGACCTAGAACGACGACGACACCTGCAATGGACGAGGCAATTCTTCGTGCAATTGACGACAACCTTAATCTCAGCGTCAGAGAAGCTGTTGCTGTACAAGGTACCGTTGACCACGTCACGGTATGGAGAGTGCTACGGGAGAACCAGTTGTTTCCGCACCATGTATAGCGTGTGCAGGCACTATCAGCAGCTGATTGGCCTCCACGGGTTCACTTCTGCGAATGGTTAATCCAACGATGTGTCAATCCTCATTTCAGTGCAAATGTTCTCTTTACGGATGAGGCTTCATTCCAACGTGATCAAATTGTAAATTTTCCCAGTCAAAATGTGTGGGCTGACGAGAATCTGCACGCAATTGTGCAATCACGTCACCAACACAGATTTTCTGTGAACGTTTGGGCAGGCATTGTTGTTGATGTCTTGATTGGGCCCCATGTTCTTCCACCTACGCTCAATGGAGCACGTTATCATGATTTCATACGGGGTACTCTACCTGTGCTGCTAGAACATGTGCCTTTACAAGTACGACACAACAAGTGGTTCATGCACGATGGAGCTCCTGCACATTTCAGTCGAAGTGTTCGTACACTTCTCAACACACTCGGTGACCGATGGATTGGTAGATTCGGACCAATTCCATGGCCTCCACGCTCTCCTGACCTCAACCCTCTTGACTTTCATTTATGGGGGCATTTGAAAGCTCTTGTCTACGGAACCCTGGTACCAAATGTAGAGACTCTTCGTGTTCGTATTGTGGACGGCTGTGATACAATACGCCATTCTACAGGGCTGCATCAGCGCATCAGGGTTTCCATGCGACGGAGGGTGGATGCATGTATCCTCGCTAACGGAGGACATTTTGAACATTTCCTGTAACAAAACGTTTGAAGTCACGCTGGTACGTTCCGTTGCTGTGTGTTTCCATTCCATGATTAATGTGATTTGAAGAGAAGTAATAAAATGAGCGCTAACATGGAAAGTAAGCGTTTCCGGACACATGTCCACATAACATATTTTCTTTCTTTATGTGTGAGGAATGTTTCCTGAAAGTTTGGCCGTACCTTTCTGTAACACCCTGTATAATTGGTTGTGGGCGCCAATACCTTCTAAGTTGTTCCATTAAACTCCCTGATGTGTGCTGGTCGTGTGAAGCGGAGGTTATCTTGTCGTTAGGGTTGTCGTCGGATCGACAATGGCCGACGCTCGGAACTTCTGAGCGCCCTTGGGTGTACTGCTTTTTCTTGTTTGTTCTTGTTGTCTGTACTTGTATGGCTTCTAGCCGATTTTTAGATTAAGGTTGTGTTGCCCTTAAAGCGTCAGGTGGTTTGGACCTTAAACCTAATTTAAGAACTGTTTTACGTAAAACCTTTGGCGTTTTTAATGTTATTGAGCCTTAAGTGTTGGGCCTTCAGCCGATTTTGAATTTGTTTTGCTCTAAAAGTGTCAGATTCTTTGGGCTTTCAGCTTAATTAAGGAACTGTTTTAAGATAAGGCTTTGCATTTTAAAAATTCTGATTTTGGTTGAGCTTAAAGTTATTGGCCTTCAGCCGTCTGTAAATTAAAGTGCTGTTGCCCTTAAGGCATGAGATTATACGGCGCATTCAGCCGCTAATTAAGTTCCAAAACTAAAGCTGTGTTTTTTTAATTTTTCTTGGCTATTGTAATGGTTGATCAAATAAAAGGTTGTTGTTCAATTGTAATAGACAGCTGGTTATTTAGCCCCTTTCCACGACTTAAACTACCTGTCCTCTCCTTCGGGTTTACCAGGGCGTCTCTCACATGTCCTGCACAATCAATTAAATAACCTCCAAAGAGTGACAGAAAATGAAACAATATTGCTTAGCGACGTATGATAGTAAAGTCGAAGTGTCATATCGCAAAAAGGTGCAATGAGCTGGCCTATAAGACAATAAATAGGGCGCTCATAACCTACAAAAGCCATTGTTTCTGCTGCGACTACTCCCTGAACGCATAATACGTTGTGCACAATGCTGCACCTTTGCACTTCGCTTTTGGGCTTCTAGAGGGACTACTGATCCTCCTGGGTGTTATCACAGGTAACCTGAAAGCTTCTTCACACATCTCGGAAAACGTCAGTGACAAACCGTTTCCACTACACCTTTTGCCAGGACGATAGTTTACGATTCCTCCAGTCTAATATGCACGGCTGATTTTTCCCGTTACGCCATATCGAGCTGAATACCTGAGCTCCCCCATGGAAAGTAAGCACGCTCCTGGGCATACCGTCACTTACAATTACAGAATGATACGATTACACTTACAATTATACTTCGCTAGCCACATTACATCCATAAGGGTCATTCAAATGAAACCCGGTCACTAGTGTAAAGTAACGGTCACAATTTTATTAGCTCAAAAATGTAGTTATACTCAGAAATAGTCGCCAAAATTGTTGGCACATTTATCCCATTGCGACACTAGTTAGTAAGTTGCTCTCGGATCCAGGCCTGGACCCAGTCACACACTTCGTGGTCCGTTGCGAATCTATGTCCGCGAATAGCTTGTTATAGTGGTCCAAACACATGAATGTCACACGGTGAAAGGTCGGGACTGTACGGTGGATGTTCCAGCGTTTCTCACCGAAACTGTTGCAGTGTCGTCTTTACCGCATTGGCCGTATGTGGGTGGGCATTATGATGCAGGAGGATAACGCCATTGGACAACATGCATCGGCGTTTGGACTAGATGGCTCGTCTAAGGGTCTGTAAAGCGGCTTGATAACGCTGGGCGCTGATGGTGGTTCCCCGTTCCAGGAATTCGACAAGCAATGGGCCCTTGTGGTCACAAAAGATGGACATCATGCCCTTACGCGAACTGGTGTGCACGGCCTTTGATTTCTTTGGAGGTGGTGAAGTCGCATGTTTCCACTGGTTGCTCTGACGCTTGCTTTCCGGTTCCAAATGGTGACACAGTGTTTCGTCACCTGTTACAATACGCGACAGAATGCTGTATTCCTCCTCATGATAACGTTTCAGGTGACTCAAAGAAGGCACCATTCGAGTATTGCGCTGTTTGGCGGTCAGTTGGTGGGGAACCTACTGCGTACACATTTCTCGGAAGTTCGAGTGTTGAAGCATTATGGTGTGGGCAGTGTTCACGCTATTACCCAGTAAGTGATGGATCTCGTCCACGGTGATTCTGCGGTTGTCCAAGACCAAAGCATTCACTTCCGCAACCATTTACGGTGTGATGACACGATGATCCTGTCCAGGACGAGCATCGTCTTCCAGTGACTCGCGTTCCTGAAGGAGTCGTTTGAGCCATTCCACAACACTTGAACGACTCAGACTGTACTCACCGTACACAGCCTTCATCCGTCGACACATTTCACGGCCTCCAACTCCCACAGCCGCCAAAAATCGGATCATTCCTCGTTGTTCCTGCTTACTCGCCTGCATGATCGGTAGTGGACGATAACTTGTGAAACCTCCCTCTCTTCGGCGTGAAACCACACTGGCGGTATGCAACATCAAGCGTCAGTCTCTCTACCAAAGATGGCCCACCATACCCGCAGTTACGTGGTGCCACTTTACATGTAAGGCAAAGGTAGGCGCACTGACCAGGTTTCATTTGAATGAACCTCATACATATTCATCTACATGATTACTATGCAGTTAACAATTACGTTCCACTCTCGAACAGCAGGCGGGAAAAGGAACACTTAAAACTTTCCGTACGACCTCTAATTTCCCTTATTTTGTTATCATGATGATCCCTCCTTAGAGATTGACATTTCATGAGAAGATCCTACCGCAACGAAAAACTCCTTAGTTTTAATGATTGCCACCCCAATTCGCGGATCATACCCGTGGCACTCTCTCCCCTACTTCGCGACAGAACAAAACGCATACCAGTACTGCAGAAGAGGGCGGACACCGTAGTCTAAGCAGTCTCGTCTGCAGACCTATTGCATTATCTAAGTGTTCTGCCAATAAATCGCAGACTTTGGTTTCCTTTCCCCCCACAACATTATCTATACGATAGCTACAATTCAGGTTATACCTAATTGTAATACACTACTCGAGATTAAAATTGCTACACCAAGAAGAAATACAGATGATTAACGGGTATTCATCGGGCAAATAAATTATACGAGAACTGATATGTGATTACATTTTCAAGCAATTTGGGTGCATAGATCCTGAGAAATCAGTACCCAGAACAACCACCTCTGGCCGTAATAACGGCCTTGATACGCCTGGGCATTGACTCAAACAGAGCTTGGATGCAAATCTTTAACATCATGCAGCGCGTCAGCAATCGTATATGTATAGAAAATAAACAATTTTTTTCAGCCTTCAGTTGCAAGGTAATTTTTACTCGTTTACCTAGGTTTCGATTCCAGTAACGGAATCTTCTTCAGAACCTATGAATTAAACCACATACGGACATATATTACTCACTGAAATGCATCATCAGTCTAATGATTGAATAATAGAGAAATCGTGATACTTACAAAAAATTAAATTATTTTGGAAGCCAAACACTGGCCATGTCACAGATTAAAAATTAAAACAATAAAGACGCATAATCATAAGATTATGTCTGTCAAGATTAAAACCATTTAGACGAACGTAAACGGAGCTACGCCGGCCAGAAATAAGGACCACATGTCAACTTACAGAACGAATTAAAAGTCCTCGAAAACATCGCTCAGAATAATGGATATAATCCCAGTATAGTGAGACAGTTGTTCAACAAAAAAAAAAAAAAAAAAAAAAAAAAAACCACGAAAGAAGACTACCACCTTTCCAGTTCAGGTACCCACAATCAACACCAGGCAACGAAATACATATCAGTTCCCTTTATAGGTAACATATCCTATAAGGTAGGTCGTTTATTAAAAAACCTAGGGTGTAAAGTTTCATACTCTACCACCAACAACCTCAAAAAGAATTTAGTTCATTCTCTGGATAAAGGTACTGATAAATCATCGCTGTCAGGTGTGTATAAGATCACGTGTGCTGAATGTCCTTCCTATTACATTGGCCAGACAGGAAGGGACCTGTCAGGTTTAAAGAGCATCTGCCGACAAAAAGCGGTGATGGAACACGAGGATCTACATTTGCTGAACATCTGGTCCAAAAGGCGCATGCTCCCAAGCCTCTAAAAGACGCAGTACATTTGCATAATGAAGCCAAGGGATGAAGGCTAGACACCCTCGAAGAATTGCAAAATTTTTAAACATCTGATTATTGATAGAGACAATTTACTTAATCATCAGTTGCAACTAAAAAGTAGAAGTTATTTCGAAGGATTTCAACCTTTACTCCAGTGGAGTTGACCCATAGTCCGCCTCGAATGGCCGATGCTGTTTCCGTATCTGCTTTGTCCCTTTATTATAGTGCGATTGTACATGTGTGTCTCTGTATTTCGTAATATGCTTGTTAATGACACATAGTTGCTAAGGCGTTTTTATATTAAAGACATTTTACTTTTAGCACGCATGGTTACGACACTAATTTTTTAGTTATTGTGGCGGGGCTTCGCCCTCTTGCTATAATATTTAAATGTGAAAAAAAATTATACCTTGGCTTTATACACTCCTGGAAATTGAAATAAGAACACCGTGAATTCATTGTCCCAGGAAGGGGAAACTTTATTGACACATTCCTGGGGTCAGATACATCACATGGTCACACTGACAGAACCACAGGCACATAGACACAGGCAACAGAGCATGCACAATGTCGGCACTAGTACAGTGTATATCCACCTTTCGCAGCAATGCAGGCTGCTATTCTCCCATGGAGACGATCGTAGAGATGCTGGATGTAGTCCTGTGGAACGGCTTGCCATGCCATTTCCACCTGGCGCCTCAGTTGGACCAGCGTTCGTGCTGGACGTGCAGACCGCGTGAGACGACGCTTCATCAAGTCCCAAACATACTCAATGGGGGACAGATCCGGAGATCTTGCTGGCCAGGGTAGTTGACTTACACCTTCTAGAGCACGTTGGGTGGCACGGGATACATGCGGACGTGCATTGTCCTGTTGGAACAGCAAGTTCCCTTGCCGGTCTAGGAATGGTAGAACGATGGGTTCGATGACGGTTTGGATGTACCGTGCACTACTCAGTGTCCCCTCGACGATCA
This sequence comes from Schistocerca americana, assembly GCF_021461395.2. Taxonomy (NCBI): domain Eukaryota; kingdom Metazoa; phylum Arthropoda; class Insecta; order Orthoptera; family Acrididae; genus Schistocerca; species Schistocerca americana. The sequence continues at coordinate 130,463,156 of NC_060121.1, forward strand.
CCAGTGGTGTACGGCCAGTGTAGGAGATCGCTCCCCACACCATGATGCCGGGTGTTGGCCCTGTGTGCCTCGGTCGTATGCAGTCCTGATTGTGGCGCTCACCTGCACGGCGCCAAACACGCATACGACCATCATTGGCACCAAGGAAGAAGCGACTCTCATCGCTGAAGACGACACGTCTCCATTCGTCCCTCCATTCACGCCTGTCGCGACACCACTGGAGGCGGGCTGCACGATGTTGGGGCGTGAGCGGAAGACGGCCTAACGGTGTGCGGGACCGTAGCCCAACTTCATGGAGACGGTTGCGAATGGTCCTCGCCGATACCCCAGGAGCAACAGTGTCCCTAATTTGCTGGGAAGTGGCGGTGCGGTCCCCTACGGCACTGCGTAGGATCCTACGGCCTTGGCGTGCATCCGTGCGTCGCTGCGATCCAGTCTCAGGTCGACGGGCACGTGCACCTTCCGCCGACCACTGGCGACAACATCGATGTACTGTGGAGACCTCACGCCCCACGTGTTGAGCAATTCGGCGGTACGTCCTCCCGGCCTCCCGCATGCCCACTATACGCCCTCGCTCAAAGTCCGTCAACTGCACATACGGTTCACGTCCACGCTGTCGCGGCATGCTACCAGTGTTAAAGACTGCGATGGAGCTCCGTATGCCACGGCAAACTGGCAGACACTGACGGCGGCGGTGCACAAATGCTGCGCAGCTAGCGCCATTCGACGGCCAACACCGCGGTTCCTGGTGTGTCCGCTGTGCCGTGCGTGTGATCATTGCTTGTACAGCCCTCTCGCAGTGTCCGGAGCAAGTATGGTGGGTCTGACGCACCGGTGTCAATGTGTTCATTTTTCCATTTCCAGGAGTGTAATTTGTTCTCAGGTAAATTGTTTAATGTTGCCATACCAATAGATAGGTTTGTCCATCTGTAGGACGGCTTTCAGTCACATCTTGTTTATATGTATATGTGCTCTAAATAATTTTGAGACAATTTGTCTCTTGCGCCTGCGCCTGCGCTTGCGTTCGCGCATGCGCTTGGCCGCGTCCGAGCCGCGCCGCGAAACAGCGCGCGACGCCTAGTTTACGAGCCGCTCACATGTGGTCCTTATTTCTGGCCGGCGTAGCTCCGTCTACGTTCGCTTTAATGGTTTTAATCTTGAAAGACATAATCTTACGATTATGCGTCTTTATTGTTTTAATATTTAATCTGTGTCATGGCCAGTGTTTGGCTCTCAAAAAATTTAATTTTTTGTAAGTATCACGATTTCTCTATTATTCAATCATTAGACTGATGATGCATTTCAGTGAGTAATATATGTCCGTATGTGGTTTAATTCATAGTTTCTGAAGAAGATTCCATTACTGGAATCGAAACCTAGGTAAACGAGTAAAAATTACCTTGCAACTGAAGGCTGAAAAAAATTGTTTATTTTCTAGAGCTTGGATGGCTTGTACAGGTACAGCTGCCCATGCAGCTTCAACACGATACCACAGTTCATCAAGAGTAGTAACTGCCGTATTGTGACAAGCCAGTTGCTCGGCCAGCAGTGACCAGACGTTCTCCATAGCTGAGAGATCTGGAGAATGTGCTGGCCAGGGCAGCAGTCGAACATTTTCTGTATCCAGAAGGGCCCGTACAGGACCTGCAACATGCGGTCGTGCATTATCCTGCTGAAATGTAGGGTTTCGCCGGGATCGAATGAAGGGTAGAGCCACGGGTCGTAACACATCTGAAATGTAACGTCCACTGTTCACAGTGCCGTCAATGCGAACAGGAGATGACCGAGACGTGTAATGAATGGCACCCCCTACAATCACACCGGGTGACACGCCAGTATGGCGATGACGAACACACGCTTCCAATGTGCGTTCACCGCGATGTCGCCAAACACGGGTGCGACCATTATGATGCTGTAAACAGAATCTGGATTCATCCGAAAAAATGACGTTTTGCCATTCGTGCGCCCACGTTTGTCGTTGAGTACACCATCGCGGGCGCTCCTGTCTGTGATGCAGCGTCAAGGGTAACCGCAGCCATGGTCTCCCAGCTGATAGTCCATGCTGCTGCAAACGTCGCCGAACTGTTCGTGCAGCTGTTTGTTGTCTTGCAAACGCCCCCATCTGTTGAGTCATGGATCGAGACGTTGCTGCACTATCCGTTACAGGCATGCGGATAAGATGCCTGTCATCTCGACTGCTAGTGATACGAGGCCGTTCGGATCCAGCACGGCATTCCGTATTACTCTCCTGAATCCACAGATTCCATATTCTACTAACAGTCATTGGATCTCGACCAACGTGAGCAGCAATGTTGCAATACGATAAACCTCAATCGCGATAGTCTACAATCCGACCTTTATCAAAGTCGGAAACGTAATGGTACGCATTTCGTCTCCTTACAAGAGGCATCACAACAGCGTTTCACCAGGCAACGCCGGTCAAATGCTGTTTGTGTATGAGAAATCGGTTGGAAGCTTTCCCCATGTCAGCACATTGTAGGTGCCACCGGACCCAACCTTGTGTGAATGCTCTGGAAAGCTAATCATTTGCATATCACAGCATCATCTTTTTGTCGGTTAAATTTCGCGTCTGTAGCACGTCATCTTCGTGATGTAGCAATTTTAATGGCCAGTAGTGTATATTTGCCGTCACGTATCTCGCACGTCGCACATACAGTTTCTATTTCTCCGTCTATGGCTGGCGTATTCTAGCGGTAATAGGTCCGTATGTTTCGCACAGCTTGCTGTTCAAGAAACGGTACGAGAGCCTCACCCTCCCGTGGTGTAGGGGCAGTTCAGGCACGTGTCACGTCCCTGACAGAACATAGCCCTTTTCGTCATCTCTCCCTGCCCTGTGGCACCATTGCCTACTATACTTACTGCCTGTTGCAGGAGACCTTTGCACCATATTCTCTCTCAGCACCTATCCAGCTTTCGGAAGTCCTGCCACCCTTCTTTTACTTTCGACAATTTTTCCTCGAACTTAGCTACGTCTGTATTGCGATACTGCCAACGCGCTTGACATCCATGAAGGCGTTCTACAGCTTTCTTCAGCAGCACAGGTCACCGAATGTGGTTGAGGGGAAGCATCCCCACATCGGCTGGCGTGCGGTCTGGTTATCAGTGTGCGCTCCTTATCTTGCCACTGACGTCCAGTCTGCATGGTACCTTAGTGTCAATGGGAAGCAAGTACGCCGGTCACACCTTCACGGGATTCGTCTTGCAGACACCCCGTTGTGTGTCGCCTGCGATGTTCTGGTTACGGACGAGCTTCGTCTGGTGTGCGGATCTGCTATAGGTGCGTGGTTCTTGATGCGACAGATGCTGTTCCTAAATTCCCGTACGATTCCTGACCAAGTAAATCCTCGGCTGCTCCTCTTTCCGGACTCGGGATACTTTCTGCAAGCGAAGACGAGCTCTGTGAAGTGGATTTGTAGAACGCATTTACCACTTGTCTGGTGGCGGCCAGAAATATATCCTTGACTTTTGGCACTTCCTTAATGGACGCCACTGTGCAGTTGTCCGCAATCCCAAATACAGACATTTTTTTCTCGAATTTCATTTGTATTGTCTTTCTTGACTTCCTGCAATAAGAGGTTGATTCACGCCATTCCCACTCTTACAAATGGTTATTCCCTAGTCATAGGAATGTTCACAAAAGCCATTTAAAAAAACAAAGGAAATTTCTAATCAGGTAAATCTTTGATGTTCTATGTACCTCCACTCCACGTTCCATAAACTAACATTTCTTGGTTCCTTGAGGGTGGGAACAGGATATTGTGGCCAGGTCTCGGGTTGTGACCCCTGCGCACGCCTCCCTTTGGGCGCCAGAAAGGTTCCATAACAGGAAAAAAAATCGTAAGGCCACCGTTCGAGGTACGTGGGATATCCGCTTTCGAGTCTCGGTCCGGCACAAATTCTCATTGTCGTCATTCCATTGTATAGCTGATGGCTGTCCACATTTCATGTTATCCAAAAAGGTTTGGTTTACTATTAAAATTCTCTTAACGTATTTTCCAAAAAGGTAAACTAATACGATCTATCCAACGACTAATATATCATGAAAAGACCATGAATGTAAAATTACAGTCATTCGACATCACACATTACCGTTCTTCCCACACGCCATTCCTGTCTGCAGTAGGAAAGGGGCTGAAATGAGAGTGGTACACAAAAGACGCTCCATCACTCACCATAATAATTAAATACTTATCTGCACTACTGGCCGTTAAAATTGCTACACCACGAAGATGGCGTGCTACAGACGAGAAATAAAACCGACAGGAAGAAGATGCTGTCATATGCAAATGATTAGCTTTTCAGAGAATTCACACAAGGTTGGCGCCGGTGGCGACACCTACAACGTGCTGACAAGGAAAGTTTCCAACCGATTTCTCACACACAAATAGAAGTTGACCGGCGTTGCCTGGTGAAACATTGTTGGGGATGCCTCGTGAAAGGAGGAGAAATGTGTACCATCACGTTTCCGACTTAGATATAGGTCGGATTGTAGCCTATCGCGATTGCAGTTTATCGTATTGCGACACTGCTGCTTGCGTTGGTCGAGATCCAATGACTGTTAGCAGAATATGGAATCGGTGCGTTCAGGAGGGTAATACGGAACGCCGTGCAGGATCCCAACGGCCTCATATCACTAGCAGTCGAGATGACAGGAATCTTATCCGCACGGCACTTTGAACAGTGGACGTTGCATGGGGGCTTAATTAAATATGATTGAAAATACTTTTAGTTTTTAGTAGCTGTCTGTCCGATTACGCTGTTTCGTAAACGATTGGCCCTGACTAGAATTATTACGCTATCTGACTGCAAAGTACAACAACAAAGAATGAAATGAAAATTTCAGTTAATACAATTCATTAATTAAGTCCCCAGCAACTATAAAACCTACAAAACCAAAGCACAAATGTAATTGTTCTGTGTGTGGGAGTGTAACTCAACGTACACATCTGGCACGGTTCTTCTTCAACAAGACAAGAATTTTTAAATACCAATTATACTGACGTGATAAAAGAAAATTAGAAATACGATAATTGCGTAAGGAAAGCAAAATTACACTCTAATACAAGAACACACGCCAGATGCTTTGTTGACTGAACCTGTAATGACGCATTATTTAGGATACTCAAATTAAAAACAAACGGAGTTAGTTACCTCATTTATATTGATGAAAATCACTCTAATCCTTACATTATATCTCAACCAGAACTCTCCAATATCACGTCTCAGCAAGCACTGCCTAATAGCACATCTCAATAAACACTCTCTGCTACAACATCTCAGCACAGACTACCACGAGCTCTCTCCAAGCACTGACTTCTACGAGCTCTTAACAGGCACTGACTACCACGAGCTCTCGACAAGCACTCACTTCTACGAGTTCTTAACAGGCACTGACTTTTACGAGTTCTCTCCTAGCACTGTCCACCACGAGCTCTCGACAAGCACTGACTACTACGAGTTCTTAACAGGCACTGACTACTACGAGCTCTCGACAAGCACTGTGGAGGCGGCTTAATAATACTCTTTGGCGCAATCTCTGGCGCAGTGGCTCAGTGTAGCCACCTTTCATATGCCCTTCTCCACAGGCCAGAATTTGATGGTATTTTTGCCAGCATTGGTGGTGAAAATACCGCCAAATTCGTCCAGAAAAATACAGACAAAAATAAAAGATAATATTAATACCTAAATATCACATAATTAGTTAAAATTTCAGCTTTGCACTGACCTTTCAATAACCTAATATATAAAATACAGTAGGCAATACAAATTCTTTTCATACATGTGGCTTTACATAATAGTTTGCACAATACACAAAAAATCAGTTTATACAAATTTTCACATAAAATACTTTTATTGGTTAAAAAAAAAAAAAATAGTTGATAATTCCAGCCCAGCAATGGTCAACAGGTGCAAACACCAACAAGTGACATCATTTCAGTAGAAGCAGTCCATCAGTTGCACCCAGCAATGTTGAGCAGGTGCAGACACCAACAAGTGATATCATTTCAGTAGAAGCAGTCCATCAGTTGCACCCAGCAATGTTGAGCAGGTGCGGACACCAACAAGTGACATCATTTCAGTAGAAGCAGTCCATCAGTTGCACCCAGTAAAATTGAAGAGGTGCAGACACCAACAAGTGACATCATTTCCATAGAAGTAACTTCATCTGTGCACCCAGTACTGTTGAGCAGGTGCAGACAGCAACAAGTGACTTCATTTCCATACAAGTAGTCCATCAGTTGCACCTAGCAATGATGAGCAGGTGCAGAGAGCAGTCCATGATATTCACTATCACCGATCACACTGTTCATCAGAGTATATAGGCACAAATTAAACATGTCCTAGTGACACCAATCATGTAGAAAAAGTACAAGTAACAGTCCATAATATTCACTATCACTGATCACACAGTTCATCAGCAGAAATTAATCATTCCTAAGTGTCACACATTATGTTGAAAAAGTGCAGGTAACAGCTCATAATATTTACCCTCACTAATCAGACAGTCAAGGCATGAACAATAGTTTGAATGCACATACAAATGCTTTTACACTAAACATACAAATCATAACAAACACACAAATGATGTCAGATAATTGTCATATTAACTATTACAAATACTCAAATATCAGTAAACCTATAATATTTATGGGTGTCAGTGGAAGCCACAACAAACAAATAAAATAATATTTAGGAGATAGGTGGGTAGGATTAGGAAAGGAAAACACACAAAACACACTCACTCATCTTTCATCCACATTAAGTACTACTGTGTAATTGAATAGTGTTAACTGTGTAAATGCAATTCTGTCAAAATCTGATGTTCATCATGTGTATCAAGTAGTAGTGGCAGCAATGTATAACAGTCAATAATAGTTAGGTCAACGTCATAGTCATCATGTCAAGACCAATGTTTGCCAAGCCAGATCAAATGTACTGTTGTTGAACAACTGTCAGTGAGCCAAGGTATGCAAATACTTCCTCTCTTCAAAAAAAAAGTATATACTGCTTAGTGATTTAACAAAGTGTGTATAGACTATCTTCCTTCTACTTTAGTGTTCTAGTCTGCTATCTTCATCCTCCTTGTTCCATAAGACCAACAAAAAAAAATATGCATCTCACTTACTTTACTTCTTATACACCAAAACTCCAATAATCGTCAGCATCACATAATCTCAATAATACCTCAATAATACCTCTTCAATACGTCGATACATATAAACCTTATTGCCAATATATGCTTCTCACTTACTTTACCTCTTATCCACCAAAAACTCCAATAATCATCAACTTCACACAATCTCAATAATACCTCAATAATACCTCTTCAATGCGTCTATACATATAAACCTTATTACCAATATCATCTCACTTCGAACACAACTCTTTCCTTTAGTCAGTCTCCTCGAACAAGTACAGATAAAATCCTAGTGCAAACTTCAGTTCATCATCCCATACAATCGGAAGACACATTGCCAACACACAACCTCTGTGTAATCCATCTGACCCAAATCTTCTGCTCATTATGAACTATAAACAAAAGAAATGCATACATGACCTCTAACAGACTTAGTTCGAATAACTCTCAGTAATTAAGTACGAGTACGGAGTTTGAATGATAGTAATATTTCACAGTGTGTACACCACTTCAAGAATTATGGCAACAGAAGCAAACATGTGAAGTATTTCTTGTGTCAAGTGTCACTTCCTATTTCAATTGCTCACGAAAAATGCAGTGTAATAACTGTCAATGGTCTAAACCTAGTAATGGTATGTCATGTCGTTAGCTTCCTTCCTATTAGCATAAAGTTATACAGCTTCCATAAAATCTCAGCCTATGTGACTTCTATGAAGTTTCTTGTACTAATGTCGTTCGTCGAATTATAGCAGTTCTTTTTCTTATCTTAAAAATATAAGGCACTGAGCGTAAGCAAAACAAGCAATAGCGAGTAAATATACCAGTAGTGAACAGAATGTCAAAAAGTGGATGGAGCACAAATCCTACAACGAGGCTCTGCTATGCGAACAATCTGTAATTAATACCGTAGTGTGATCTAAACTTTATGTTCGTACACAGTATATCAGCATTTCTATACACCAAATTAAAGAGTAGTTATGACAACAAACAGAAATGTATAAATATGCAATCCATACGCATAGCAGCAAACAGGTCATTAGCATCATATCAGCATAAGCAAATAAATGTTCATATGTCATCTTAATAAGTAAACATGAAGGCGCAAGCAGATAAATCACAAAGTATAACTTACATACATAATCACAGTCAGCACAATTAATCAGGTTACAATTATAATTTAAATAAATAAGCACAGCAGGCACATAATTAAAAAATATGACATCAGTGAAAAAGCAGTGCAGCCAAGCGATGCATAATATACACAAATTACAACCCAGTTCATTAATAATCATTGCCAAAATCAGTTAACGTACGCAAGCACGTCGCTTCACAAGTAATTTCATAGAACATGAAATTAGCACAAAGTATGAATCACGTAATCGCAAGCAGCAAATTACGTCTAAAGTACGTACCTAAGTGGAAATATGTTACCTGAAAACTCAATTAATAGTTACCTTTTTAGTTTATTACTTTTTTCTTCGAAATTACATTCTTCCTGAAATTTTCTCGATAGCAAGTCGTCTTATCGTCGGAGACACACAGAATTTGCCTGAAGTTCTTAAATATCTTATACAACCGTATCCTGAAAAATACTGAACGTTAATAACATAATTCATCAAGTCACTATAGCTTTATACTGAATTTAATCGGAGAAATTAGACTGTGTATTTGTTTACGGCTGTCAGTTCATTCGCACTGAGCGCTCGATCAGCTGTAGGCGCGTGACGTAGGAAGTAATTGTTTGCGGTCAACGACTTGTGCGGCGCGCAGACGTGACTGTTGCTTTGAGTATGTGCCGCCGCCAAAACACAGCGCGGTATCCTTGTACTCTCCGCATGTTTACATGTAGCTGTTAGTTTCTCACAAGTATGTCATTCTACAAAAAAAAATTTTTTTAAAGTATATCATTCCACAAAAATTTTGGAAACTAGGAACCTCACGTTTTGTGGTAGGAACAGCATAATTACGAATACCGTCTAATTTTTTTGGATCAGAAAGAATACCGAGAAATTTCACCTGAGAACGACCAAATTCAGATTTTTCGAAGTTCACTGTAATGCCAACTCTTGCAAAGATACGTAACAATGAATCCAAAATTTTGTTGTGCTGACTCCAAGAACGTTTAGCAATAAGAATGTCGTCAACATATGAAGTAATATTGTCACGAAGATAAACAGGTAAAATTTCATTTAAGCTAAGAATGAATGCTGCTGAAGGTACAGTAACTCCACATGGTAATTTCCGAAATCAGTTTTGGGTAAATTAGTCATATCAGGTTATTGTTTACTTACTCACTAGATAGATTGATAGTCGAAGAGTTGTTTTGACAGATGCAAAGAATAGTGAAAGAGTAGGCAGCGGTGCAGAAAAGTAAAAGGGAAATAGCACCACTACAGCTCGGGGCCCTATGCTCGCTACGGCACATATTTACTTAGAGTAGTGAATCCCCTGAGGACATTAATAGCCGCACATAATTTCTAGTTTGTGACTTAGTGGCAAATTTGGCGGGAGTGCGTACATAAATTGATCTAACCATGCACATGGATGTATGTCATTCTTAGAATTGCGGAAGATCTTAAATTTCCGGACAGTCAAAAAGTGTTTATAGTCAAAGTTTTCGCCTCGTGGCGACAAAGACCTACCCCGTCTGTCCCAGTCCGAATGTCGATTATTGTCAAGTTCGCGCGCCTGGCGCTCTCTTGTCGCATCCCGTAAATGAAATAAATTATTTTCTTCAAACCCTTCTGGTATCTGTGATTCTAAATTTCCTTTGCCGTCTTTTCTTACGATTTCGCCTTGAATTTGTTTGCCTTGCTTTGTTAACACCTCAAATTCCCTTTTCACGCGTTCATTAAATTTTCCCTGATTTTCAACATGTTTATTTATGTTCTGATACTCTTCGGTTTCTGCAAATGGCAATGGTGCTGTATCATCCGAATCTCTGTCCCCATGTAAACTAATATTTGTCAGTTTATCTGAAATTTCCTCAACTCTTTCCAATAAATCACCTATTTGTTCTTCCTGTTTATTTACGTCTTCCGTAAGTCTCGCGACTCGGGTTTCAGTATTAACACATTTAGTAGTTAACTGTTCATACTGTTGTGTTAGGTTATTTAATCTGTCATTTGGTACGGATTCCTCGATTCTCTCAAATATTTCTTCCTTGTCTTTTGCACGTTCTGTACTATCACGCGATCTCTTTCTTCCTGTTCCCTGCCCTGTTCCTCTTGTCTGATTTCTGTTGAAATTAAACTATTATTGTGAGCCTTCAAAATCGGTTGTACTTCTTCTCTAATTTCTTTATTTGATTCGTCTTTCATGTATTTGAAACATGTCCCTGTTCGTGAGCCTAACTGAGTTTCCATTGTTCCCATATCAGTTTCTAATTCAGATCGTAACTGTGATCCCACTGCTTTCATCTCGGTTTCAATTGTTCCTATTTTTGAGCATAACCGTGTTGTCATTGCTTTTATCTCAGTTCTACTTGTTTCTATTTGTGATCTCAAATTTAATATTGCACTCATTAACTGCTCCATTTCTTCTGTCGTTAACCACGCAATCTGAGAATTTTTCGATTGTGAAAAATTTTGAACTGGTTCCGGACTATTTTCCCTACTTATTAAATTGTTTTCCACTACATTATTCATCATACTGTTGTCCTGTGTTGGCGAGTTCGCCATGTCAACAATTTCGTCATTCTCACTATTCATCATTTTCGCCTTTTTCATTGATCGCGTAATCATTTACAAAATATACAAAACTCGTCACTATATGAAAATTACACACAATGACACTTTATCATCATCAATATCATTGACATGAAATGTTTCCCTCAAACACGATTAATCGAACAATTGAAATAATTCCACTAAATTGTCAAACCTGTAGACAAGACAAAAATTTAAATTTTGGAAAATACCGTTAGAAGAATGACAATTACCAAATCTACACATGCAATACAGACTACAATTACTAAACTCAAATTACTACAACAATACTACTGTCTACTATTTTTACAATCAGAAGAATTCCAAGGGACGATCCTGGCAGGGTCGCCACGTGCATGGGGGCTTAATTAAATATGATTGAAAATACTTTTAGTTTTTAGTAGCTGTCTGTCCGATTACGCTGTTTCGTAAACGGTTGGCCCTGACTAGAATTATTACGCTATCTGACTGCAAAGTACAACAACAAAGAATGAAATGAAAATTTCAGTTAATACAATTCATTAATTAAGTCCCCAGCAACTATAAAACCTACAAAACCAAAGCACAAATGTAATTGTTCTGTGTGTGGGAGTGTAACTCAACGTACACATCTGGCACGGTTCTTCTTCAACAAGACAAGAATTTTTAAATACCAATTATACTGACGTGATAAAAGAAAATTAGAAATACGATAATTGAGTAAGGAAAGCAAAATTACACTCTAATACAAGAACACACGCCAGATGCTTTGTTGACTGAACCTGTAATGACGCATTATTTAGGATACTCAAATTAAAAACAAACGGAGTTAGTTACCTCATTTATATTGATGAAAATCACTCTAATCCTTACATTATATCTCAACCAGAACTCTCCAATATCACGTCTCAGCAAGCACTGCCTAATAGCACATCTCAATAAACACTCTCTGCTACAACATCTCAGCACAGACTACCACGAGCTCTCTCCAAGCACTGACTTCTACGAGCTCTTAACAGGCACTGACTACCACGAGCTCTCGACAAGCACTCACTTCTACGAGTTCTTAACAGGCACTGACTTTTACGAGTTCTCTCCTAGCACTGTCCACCACGAGCTCTCGACAAGCACTGACTACTACGAGTTCTTAACAGGCACTGACTACTACGAGCTCTCGACAAGCACTGTGGAGGCGGCTTAATAATACTCTTTGGCGCAATCTCTGGCGCAGTGGCTCAGTGTAGCCACCTTTCAACGTTACATTTCAGACGTGTTACGACCCGTGGCTCTACCCTTCATTCGATCCCTGCGTAAACCTACATTTAAGCAGGATAATGCTCGACCGCATGTTGCAGGTTCTGTACGGGTCCTTCTGGATACAGAAAATGTTCGACTGCTGCCCTGGCAAGCACATTCTCCAGATCTCTCACCAATTGGAAACGTCTGGTCAATGGTGGCCGAGCAACTGGCTCGTCACAATATACCAGTCACTACTCTTGATCAACTGTGATATCGTATTTAAGATGCATAGGCAGCTGTACCTGCACACGCCATCCAAACTCTGTTTGACTCAATGCCCAGGCGTATCAAGGCTGTTACTACGGCCAGAGGTGATTGTTCTGGGTACAGTTTTCTGTGGATCTACACTCCTGGAAATGGAAAAAAGAACACATTGACACCGGTGTGTCAGACCCACCATACTTGATCCGGACACTGCGAGAGGGCTGTACAAGCAATGATCACACGCACGGCACAGCGGACACATCAGGAACCGCGGTGTTGGCCGTCGAATGGCGCTAGCTGCGCAGCATTTGTGCACCGCCGCCGTCAGTGTCAGCCAGTTTGCCGTGGCATACGGAGCTCCATCGCAGTCTTTAACACTGGTAGCATGCCGCGACAGCGTGGACGTGAACCGTATGTGCAGTTGACGGACTTTGAGCGAGGGTGTATAGTGGGCATGCGGGAGGCCGGGTGGACGTACCGCCGAATTGCTCAACACGTGGGGCGTGAGGTCTCCACAGTACATCGATGTTGTCGCCAGTGGTCGGCGGAAGGTGCACGTGCACGTCGACCTGGGACCGGACCGCAGCGACGCACGGATGCACGCAAAGACCGTAGGATCCTACGCAGTGCCGTAGGGGACCGCACTGCCACCTCCCAGCAAATTAGGGACACTGTTGCTCCTGGGGTATCGGCGAGGACCATTCGCAACCGTCTCCATGAAGCTGGGCTACGGTCCCGCACACCGTTAGGCCGTCTTCCGCTCACGCCCCAACATCGTGCAGCCCGCCTCCAGTGGTGTCGCGACAGGCGTGAATGGAGGGACGAATGGAGACGTGTCGTCTTCAGCGATGAGAGTCGCTTCTGCCTTGGTGCCAATGATGGTCGTATGCGTGTTTGGTGCCGTGGAGGTGAGCGCCACAATCAGGACTGCATACGACCGAGGCACACAGGGCCAACACCCGGCATCATGGTGTGGGGAGCGATCTCCTACACTGGCCGTACACCACTGGTGATCGTCGAGGGGACACTGAATAGTGCACGGTACATCCAAACCGTCATCAAACCCATCGTTCTACCATTCCTAGACCGGCAAGGGAACTTGCTGTTCCAACAGGACAATGCACGTCCGCATGTATCCCGTGCCACCCAACGTGCTCTAGAAGGTGTAAGTCAACTACCCTGGCCAGCAAGATCTCCGGATCTGTCCCCCATTGAGCATGTTTGGGACTGGATGAAGCGTCGTCTCGCGCGGTCTGCGCGTCCAGCACGAACGCTGGTCCAACTGAGGCGCCAGGTGGAAATGGCATGGCAAGCCGTTCCACAGGACTACATCCAGCATCTCTACGATCGTCTCCATGGGAGAATAGCAGCCTGCATTGCTGCGAAAGGTGGATATACACTGTACTAGTGCCGACATTGTGCATGCTCTGTTGCCTGTGTCTATGTGCCTGTGGTTCTGTCAGTGTGATCATGTGATGTATCTGACCCCAGGAATGTGTCAATAAAGTTTCCCCTACCTGGGACAATGAATTCACGGTGTTCTTATTTCAATTTCCAGGAGTGTATGTACCCAAATTGCGTGAAAATGTAATCACTTGTCAGTTCTAGTATAATATATTTGTCCAATGAATACCCGTTTATCATCTGCATTTCTTCTTGGTGTAGCCATTTTAATGGCCAGTACTGTACATTTCCATACTGTATGCGCTGCGGAAGATCGAGTTCTCTTAAACGGTGATCTAGGACCCAGCTCGTAGTTGTGACAGTAGGAGACGAGAGGTGTGGGCAATCGTGCGCCGCATTTCACTTTCGAAGTCGAGTCCTAAGCAGCTACACCCAATGGGGCAGCGCTGCCTGCAGGATGCGCCGCGCCTACAGTCATGGCGCTCAATTTTCGGACGTTAAGGCAGCTACCAGAAGCGTCGCCGTAGGCGTTAACCCATGCAGGTCGCTTCGAAGAGCGATTATGAGATCGTCCGCATAAGCAGTGCAGCTGTATATATGGCCACTGAGAGACATCCTAGACAGCCGTTGACGGAGGCGGGAGAGCAGTGGTTTCATGGCGAAAGCATACAACAGTGCAGAGGGTGGGCAGCCTTGACGCTCAAACGCGAGATCAAGATGGGAGGTGTGAGACAATCCATTGTAGAGAACGTCGGACGGAGCACGAAGGAGACACATTCCAACGTGACGGTAGTATCAGGGTATCCCATATGGCGTAGCACCCTTTCCAGACAGTCGTGATCGACCCGATCAAATGTCTGGCTGCCAAAAGCATGGGGCTTAAACAAAAGCGATTACATCCCGATAGTGACAGAGTGTGGATGTTATTGGCACCTCCCAAAGAAGTTTGATCAGGGAAACCACGTTAGCTTGAACCGTGCAGCCAACAGCTGAGTACAGATCTTCGTGTCGCTGTTGAGCAACGTCATGCGGCGGTAATCGCGTATCCGTGATGTACCCCGAGGCTTATGGATGGGATTGACGAGACCGTCGAGAGGCGACATAAGATCCCGACAAATTTCCGTCCACACCGGCGCCATTAGCGACGAAATGTCCCATAAAACTCCATTGGGATCCCATCAGGGCCAGGCGACTTCATCGTAGAACCCGTCTGGATAGCATCAAGGACTTCGTCCTCCGTAACGTCGACAAGCAGGTCAAGAGTTGTATCCCTAGGAATCGAGCAAAAGCAGAGTCGTGAGCCCCCCATAATGTTCGCAGGGTTGTGACGTTTGCAGAGTAAAGCGTAACATAATGTGCGTGGATGGCAGACCCTCGTATATAGAGTTGGGTATGTAAGCGCCGCCCATCGTCAGTGCCATCCCGCTATCGCATGATGATAGGAAAACGCTCCTGTGCTCGCCCTGACTATAGGTCCTTCAAGGTGACGGCGAGAGAGGAATGTGAGCTGTGCCTTGTCACAATTCACCATCGTCTGTCGCTCTAGCTACACTACTGGCCATTAAAATTGCTACACAAAGAAGAGAAGCAAATGATAAACGGGTATTCATTGGACAAATGAGCATAGATCCTGAGAAATCAGAACCCAACCACCTCAGGCCGTAATAACGGCCTTGATACGCCTGGGCATTGAGTCAACCAGAGCTTGGCTGGCGTGTACAGGTACAGCTGCCCATGCAGCTTCAACACGATACCACAGTTCATCAAGAGTAGTAACTGGCGTATTGTGACGAGCCAGTTGCTCGGCCACCATTGACCAGACGTTTCCAGTTGGTGAGAGATCTGGAGAATGTGCTGTCCACGGCAGCAGTGGAACATTTTCTGTATCCAGAAAGGCCCGTACAGGACCTGCAACATACGGTCGTGCATTATCCTGCTGAAATGTAGGGTTTCGCGGGGATCGAAAGAAGGGTCGAGCCACGGGCCGTAACACATCCACTGTTCAAAGTGTCGTTAATGCGAACAAGAGGTGACAGAGACGTGTAACCAATGGCACCCCATACCATCATGCTGCGTGCTACGCCAGTATGGCGATGACGTATACACGTTTCCAATGTGCGTTCACCGCGATGTCGCCAAACACGGATGCGACCATCATGATGCTGTAAACAGAACCTGGATTCATCTGAAAAAAATGACGTTTTGCCATTCGTGACCCCCAGGTTAGTCGTTTAGTACAACATCGAAGGCGCTCTTGTCTATGATGCAGGATCAAGGATAACCGCAGCCGTGGCCTCCAAGCTGATGGTCCATGCTGCTTCAAACGTGGTCGAACTGTTCGTGCAGATAGTTTTTGTCTTGCAAACGTCCCCATTTGTTGACTCAGGGATCGAGACGTGGCTGCAGGATCCGTTACAGCCATGCGGATAAGATGCCTGTCATCTCGACTGCTAGTAATACGAGGCCATTGGGATCCAGCACGGCGTTCCGTATTACCCTCCTGAAGCCACCGATTCCATATTCTACTAACAGTCATTGGATCTCGACCAACGCGAGCAGAAATGTCGCCATACGATAAACTGCAATCGCGATAGGCTACAATCCGATCTTTATCAAAGTCGGAAACGTGATGGTACGCATTTCTCCTCCTTACAAGAGGTATCACAGCAACGTTTCACTAGACAAGAACTATCAACTGCTGTTTGTGTATGAGTAATCGGTTGGAAACTTTGCTCATGTCAGCACGTTGTAAATGTCGCCACCGGCGCCAACCTTTTGTGAATGCTCTGAAATGCTAATCATTTGCATATCACAGCATCTTCTTCCTGTCGGTTAAATTTCGTGTCTGTAGCACGTCATCTTCGTGGTGTAGCAATTTTAATGGCCAGTAGTGTAATATCGTACCGCAGTACATTCCCGGAGAATTGTGAAATAGAAATCCTGGGTTCGCCGCCACCATTCCGCGCCCTCCCTTATCTAACCAACCATGGCCTTGCGGAGGGCAGGATTTGCGCAGAGCATCTATCTTGACAGAGCAGATTTATATTCATCAAGTCGTCGACGACAAGCTGTCCACGTAGTATCAATGAGCTGAGGTAGTAGTAAGAACTAAGATGTATCAGGTTCAGTTTCCATGGTCCCGGCCACGCTACACGTTTCGGCGGTAGAGATTGATGGTGCAGGCATTTGCTTCATGGTCAGAGAACGCAACAGGCCAGACTTCAGCAGGATGTACCCCACAGACACTGTCGTGGGAGGTATCAACACGATCAAGGTGGCTGGAAGAATAGCTAGTGAAATGCGTAAGCCCTGGACGACCACAATGAACATGCTGCTAAGAATGCAGAAGATTAGAATAGCTAGTGAAATGTGTAAGCCCCGGACGATCACCATGAACATGCTCCTATGAATGCAGAAGGTTGAGGTGCTGGAGGATATCCTCTAGCGCTGTACACGAAAGTGACACGGCACTTGGTCTTTGGACGCGTGGTTGGATTTGAAATTGCCTCCCATGATCAGTGCATCCTGCCGACTCAGGAAGACAGCGGTGATTGCCTCGGGTAAGAAAGTGGTACGTTCGCGGCCACGATCCAAACCATATGGCATTTAGACGTTGATGATCCTGACACCACTAAACGTGAGAGCCATAACTGGCATCAGGGAGATCGGGAACTGCATTAGCAAGGCTACCGTCGCTAGAAGAATCGCCATCCCACTAACAGTGGGGAAAGTACGGGAGCCATCTGCTGTAAAAGCATGGGGAACACAAAAAGGTTCAATGTGCACCTCCTGAAGGAGAACAACGTCGACGTTCGCAGCATAGAGTACAGGGCTATTACAAATGATTGGAGCGATTTCATAAATTCACTGTAGCTCCATTCATTGACATATGGTCACGACACACTACAGATACGTAGAAAAACTCATAAAGTTTTGTTCGGCTGAAGCCGCACTTCAGGTTTCCGCCGCCAGAGCGCTCGAGAGCGCAGTGAGACAAAATGGGAACAGGAGCCGAGAAATCGTATGTCGTGCTTGAAATGCACTCACATCAGTCAGTCATAACAGTGCAACGACACTTCAGGACGAAGTTCAACAAAGATCCACCAACTGCTAACTCCATTCGGCGATGGTATGCGCAGTTTAAAGCTTCTGGATGCCTCTGTAAGGGGAAAGCAACGGGTCGGCCTGCAGTGAGCGAAGAAACGGTTGAACGCGTGCGAGCAAGTTTCACGCGTAGCCCGCGGAAGTCGACGAATAAAGCAAGCAGGGAGCTAAACGTACCACAGCCGACGGTTTGGAAAATCTTACGGAAAAGGCTAAAGCAGAAGCCTTACCGTTTACAATTGCTACAAGCCCTGACACCCGATGACAAAGTCAAACGCTTTGAATTTTCGGCGCGGTGGAGATCATGATCAGCAATTCATGTCATGGCCTCCACGCTCTCCCGACTTAATCCCATGCGATTTCTTTCTGTGGGGTTATGTGAAAGATTCAGTGTTTAAACCTCCTCTACCAAGAAACGTGTCAGAACTGCGAGCTCGCTTCAACGATGCTTTCCAACTCATTAATGGGGACATGCTGCGCCGAGTGTGGGAGGAACTTGGTTATCGGCTTGATGTCTGCCGAATCACTGAAGGGGCACATATCGAACATTTGTGAATGCCTAAAAAAACTTTTTGAGTTTTTCTATGTGTGTGCAAAGCATTGTGAAAATATCTCAAATAATAAAGTTATTGTAGAGCTGTGAAATCGCTTCAATCATTTGTAATAACCCTGTATTTCATGGCGTCGTGTGGTATAACCATACATGCTGCATTCAGCTGTTCCAGAGTCCATCTCTGGTGATTGGCATACGGCCACAGTGCTGGTAATCTGGCAGACCCGGGGCAAAAGGCCAACATCCTGTGACACCAAGAAGGCGCATGTCTTGCAGCAACATGTGGCTGTGAATTGCTGAAACATGGCATCTGGGGTGTTGTGCAGAAATGGTACGGCTACTAGCACCAGGATGTCAGTCACGTAGGTCATACTGGTCACAGTGCCGGACATGCACCAACTCTGACTTGTGACTGCACCCAGTAGCAACCCATGCCGTAAGGCCTTGAGTTGGTGCTGTGTGTCTCGTGCGAATGCAGTCACTGTGATGCCGCTCATGGGTCTGCAGCGAACCAAAACTGGGCCATCACTTTCGAACAAACAGAATCTGGATTCGTCTGAAAACACTATCTGATGCCATTCCTGTCCCCAGTGACGTCCCCTTTGATGTCTAGCTTGTTTCTGTACATTCGTCAAAGGTAGGCAGAGAAATGGACGGCGCGCATGTAACCCATGCCACAATAAACAGCGACGGGCTGTCACCCCTGACACTGTACGATGTGTTCCACTGTTGCGCCGGAGCCGAGTAGGACGCAGATCTGTCCTGCAATCCCATTAGGACGAGGTGTTCATCTTCTCGGGGAGTGGCCTGGGTGGTGCGGCCTGACACATCTCGTCGTGTTCTACGGCCTTTCGTGAACCACTCTGCACACACCCGTTGCACTGCCGAGACACTTAGTCCCACACGAGCAGCAGTTTCCCGCATGGATGCATCACATTCTTGCATGCTAACAATGCGCCCTCTTTCAAATTCACTGATTTGACGATACGGCTTAAGGATGAGTCTGCTAGGCTTCGTGGATATCTTCTCAACTCACACTGATCCATTACTTTCAGTTTATTGTGAAGGCACATTTTATCAATAGGTGATATCGCACCTCTATATCGATATATTCCTTGAACCCGTATGCCGACGTGGTTCAACTGTTAATCATTTCTGCAGAACATACTAATGTAAATATTCTTTGAATGTGAACGTCCTAGCTCTAATCGTCCAAGACGCTCTGCTTTTCTGAATATTAGTGTACATGTAGTCAGCACAACTCCGAGTGTGAAGGCGTTTTACACACTTGTTCACAGGATGCAATCCATCTGCGGCCAAGATAGTGTTCCAAATGAGCTGAAGCACTTGGAGACGGATGGCCTGGCACTGCACACCGGTACATCACGAAATAGAGCAAGGCGGTGAGATGGGTGTACGGTGGTGAAAATACGAACTCTCCCCTCCCCCCTCCCCCCCCCCCCTACTGCTTCCGCAGCAAAATAACAAAGACTGGAAAAGAAAACTGAGGATCTATTAGATGACGATCAGTTGGGTATAGGAAATGTGAAGGTACCAAGATACAGTACTGACGTAGCGATTGATAATGGAAGTAGGGCTTAAGAACAATCGGGACAGCTTCATAAAATCGACGATGTACAATGGCGCCAGAAGTCCGGCATTCTGAAGAAAACAGGAGTAAGCTATAGGGAAAGAAGTGTAAGATAAAATGCGAGGGTCGTAACTAATAGTGGCAACTATTTATTTACAGCTCGTACAAAATACACTCCTGGAAATTGGAATAAGAACACCGTGAATTCATTGTCCCAAAAAGGGGAAACTTTATTGACACATTCCTGGGGTCAGATACATCACATGATCACACTGACAGAACCACAGGCACATAGACACAGGCAACAGAGCATGCACAATGTCGGCACTAGTACAGTGTATATCCACCTTTCGCAGCAATGCAGGCTGCTATTCTCCCATGGAGACGATTGTAGAGATGCTGGATGTAGTCCTGTGGAACGGCTTGCCATGCCATTTCCACCTGGCGCCTCAGTTGGACCAGCGTTCGTGCTGGACGTGCAGACCACGTGAGACGACGCTTCATCCAGTCCCAAACATGCTCAATGGGGGACAGATCCGGAGATCTTGCTGGCCAGGGTAGTTGACTTACACCTTCTAGAGCACGTTGGGTGGCACGGGATACATGCGGACGTGCATTGTCCTGTTGGAACAGCAAGTTCCCTTGCCGGTCTAGGAATGGTAGAACGATGGGTTCGATGACGGTTTGGATGTACCGTGCACTATTCAGCGTCCCCTCGACGATCACCAGTGGTGTACGGCCAGTGTAGGAGATCGCTCCCCACACCATGATGCCGGGTGTTGGCCCTGTGTGCCTCGGTCGTATGCAGTCCTGATTGTGGCGCTCACCTGCACGGCGCCAAACACGCATACGACCATCATTGGCACCAAGGCAGAAGCGACTCTCATCGCTGAAGACGACACGTCTCCATTCGTCCCTCCATCCACGCCTGTCGCGACACCACTGGAGGCGGGCTGCACGATGTTGGGGCGTGAGCGGAAGACGGCCTACTGGTGTGCTGGACCGTAGCCCAGCTTCATGGAGACGGTTGCGAATGGTTCTCGCCGATACCCCAGGAGCAACAGTGTCCCTAATTTGCTGGGAAGTGGCGGTGCGGTCCCCTACGGCACTGCGTAGGATCCTACGGTCTTGGCGTGCATCCGTGCGTCGCTGCGGTCCGGTCCCAGGTCGACGGGCACGTGCACCTTCCGCCGACCACTGGCGACAACATCGATGTACTGTGGAGACCTCACGCCCCACGTGTTGACCAATTCGGCGGTACGTCCACCCGGCCTCCCGCATGCCCACTATACGTCCTCGCTCAAAGTCCGTCAACTGCACATACGGTTCACGTCCACGCTGTCGCGGCATGCTACCAGTGTTAAAGACTGCGATGGAGCTCCGTATGCCACGGCAAACTGGCTGACACTGACGGCGGCGGTGCACAAATGCCGTGCAGCTAGCGCCATTCGACGGCCAACACCGCGGTTCCTGGTGTGTCCGCTGTGCCGTGCGTGTGATCATTGCTTGTACAGCCCTCTCGCAGTGTCCGGAGCAAGTATGGTGGGTCTGACACACCGGTGTCAATGTGTTCTTTTTTCCATTTCCAGGAGTGTAGATAGGTGTTTCAAAGTTTTCCTGACCTTCAAAGTAGCCACCAGCACTGTGTTCCAAGAATGGAAAGCATAGAGACAGAAGTGATGACACTTTCTGCAGGACCTGACCATCATTCTGCAGGACAATGCTCAAGCACGTACAGTGCAAGCTGTTACTGATTTGTATGACTGATGGGGCTGTTAAATGCTATACCACCTACTGAACTCCCAGGATTTAAGCCTTCGTAAGTTCAACTCGATTTCTAAACCGTAGGAAACACTTCTCGGCAATCGCTTCAGAGCTGCTACAAATTCGTCGGGCAGTAGACCGCGCCGCTCGAACTGTCAATACAACTGGCACTACTAAGAGTATCCTACGACTTCCACATCGCTGGCAACGGGTTATACACAATGCTGGTGACTACTTTGAAGGTCAGTAAAACTTTGAAGCATGTATCTATTTTGTTCGAGCTGTAAATAACTAGTTGCCACTATTAAAGTTCCAACCCTCGTATGTACAAGAACCAAGAGAACAACAGGAATGGTAGACCAATAAATGCTCAAATTCTAAATAAATTAAGATAGGGATGCATTCTTTCGCCCCTTGTGTTTAAAATATACATCGAAAAAGCAGTGACGAAAATAAAACAAAGACTAAAGGCTGTTGTTAAAAATATGGCTGAAAGGATATCGATGACACATTCTTCTGAAAACATTGCTGTCTCAGCAAAACTACAAAACCTGTTGAATGGAATAATCAGCCTAATGAGTACTTAGTAACAATTGAATGTAAATCGTAGAAAGAAGAAAGTAGTGAGAAGTAGCAGAAATGAGAGTAACGATAAACTTAACATCAAAATTGGTTACCGCACACTAAACGAAGTGTAATCGAATTCGGCTACCTTGGTAGTAAAATAACACTTGAACGAAGACGACATAAAAAGCAGACCGACACAGGCATACGTCCACAAAAGAAATCTACTAGTATCAAACATACACGTTGATTTGAGGAAGAAATCTCAGAGAATGTAAGTTGCACCACGTCACTCTATTCATGTGAATCACGGATCGTTGGAAAACTGGAAAAGAATAAATCTAAACATTTGAGATGTAATAGTCTAGAACGATCTATGTTTAAATCCATACTCCGCAAGCCAGTTGACGGTGTGTGACGGAGGGTACCTTGAGTACCTCTATCGGTTCTCCCTTCTGTTCCAGTCTCGTATTGTTCGTGGAAAGAAAGATTGTCGGTATGCCTCTGTGTGGGCTCTAATCTCTCTGATTTTATCCTCATGGTCTCTTCGCGAGGTATACGTAGGAGGCAGTAATATACTGCTTGACTCCTCGGTGAAAGTATGTTCTCGAAACTTCAACAAAAGCGCGTACCGAGCTACTGAGCGTCTCTCTTGCAGAGTCTTGCACTGGATTTCATCTATCATCTCAGTAACGCTTTCGCGATTACTAAATGAACCTGTAACGAAGCCCGCTGCTCTCCGTGGGATCTTCTCTATCTCTTCTATCAACCCTATCTGGTACGGATCCCACACTGCTGAGCAGTATTCAAGCAGTGGGCGAACAAGCGTACTGTAACCTACTTCCCTTGTTTTCGGACTGCATTTCCTTGGGATTTTTCCAACGAATCTCAGTCTGGCATCTGCTTTACCGACGATTAATTTTATATGGTCATTCCATTTTAAATCCCTGCTAATGCCTACTCCCAGATAATTTGTGGAATTAACTGCTTCCAATTGCTGGCCTGCTATATTGTAGCTAAATGATAAAGGAACTTTCTTTCTGTGTATTCGCAGCACTTTACCCTTGTCTACATTGAGATTCAATTGCCATTCCCTGCACCATTGGTCAATTCGTTGCAGATCCTCCTGCATTTCAGTACAATTTTCCATTGTTACAACCTCTCGATATACTACAGCATCATCTGCTAAAAGCCTCAATGAACTACCGATTTTATTCATAAGGTCATTTATATATATTGTGAATAACAATGCTCCTACGACACTCCCCTGCGGCACACGTGAAATCGCTCTTACCTCGGAAGACTTCTCTCCATTGAGAATGACATACTGCATTCTGTTATCAAGAAACTCTTCAACCCAATCACACAATTGGTCTGATAGTCCATATGCTCTTACTTTGTTCATTAAACGACTGTGGGGAACTGTATCGAACGCCTTGCGGAAGTCAAGAAACACGGCATCTACCTGTGAACCCTTGTCTATGGCTCTCTGAGTCTCGTGGACGAATAGCGCGATCTGGGTTTCACACGATCGTCTTTTTCGAAATCCTTGCTGATTCCTGCAGAGTAGATTTCTAGTCTCCAGAAAATTCATTATATTCGAACATAATACGTGTTCCAAAATTCTACAACTGATCGATGTTAGAGAGATAGGTCTATAGTTCTGCACGTCTGTTTGGCGTCCCTTCTTGAAAACGGGAATGATCTGTGCCCTTTTCCAATCCTTTGGAACGCTACGCTCTTCTAGAGACCTACGGTGCACCGCTGCAAGAAGGGGGGCAAGTTCCTTCGCGTACTGTGTGTTAAACCGAAATAGTATCCCATGAGGTCCAGCGGCCTTTTCTCTTTTGTGCGATTTTAATTGTTTTTCTATCCCTCTGACATCTAATTCGATAGCTACCATTTTGTCATCTGTGCGACAATCTAGAGAAGGAACTACAGTGGAGTCTTCCTCTGTGCAACAGCTTTGGAAAAAGGCATTTAGTATTTCGGCCTTTAGTCTGTCACCCTCTGTTTGAAAATTACGTGCACTGATAAGGAGGACCTCTGCAAAAGCGGCGAAGAAAGGTACATTTGGAAAGCACTGAGAACAGGAAGGGATAGGATGGCAGTAAAGTGTTAAGACAACAGGGAATAGCTTCCATGGTACTAGAGGAAGGTCTGCAGCTCGTGGTCGTGCGGTAGCGTTCTCGCTTCCCGCGCCCGGGTTTCCGGGTTTGATTCCCGGCGAGGTCAGGGATTTTCTCTGCCTCGTGATGACTGGGTGTTGTGTGATGTCCTTAGGTTAGTTAGGTTTAAGTAGTTATAAGTACCAGGGGACTGATGACCATAGATGTTAAGTCTCATAGTGCTCAGAGCCATTTGAACCATTTGAACTAGAGGAAGCTGTAGATGGTAAACAGTGTAGCGGAAAGCGGAAGAGAGAGATTGAAATTCATCGAACAAATAATTCAGTAGAACTAAAAACTGGTCCATGTTGCAGATTTTTACTTTTTGTTCATTCTACGGTTAGGGGCCGAGACCCATTTTCAAATCATCATAACATAATGGAAAATAGCATTTCCGAAGATGTCAAAAATGTGGAATGAACATTTGCATTAACATTTTTGACATCTTCGGAAATGCCATTTTCCACTATATTATGGTGATTTGCAAATGGGTCTTGGCCGAAACTAGTCATCGAATGAAAAAAAGGGAAAATTTACAACTTGAACTAGTTATTCGTTCTACTGATTAACAGAAGTTGCTGACGAAAGCTACTCCAGCATCCTGGAAGTTGGTTGCTAACAGTTGAGGAGATAGGGTACATGTGCTACTCTGAGATGAGGAGGTTGCCAGAAGAGAGGAATTCGTGGGAGACTGCATCAAGACACTCAGAAGATTAATAACTCAGTTACCTTTTTTGGATGTTCTAGTACACAAAAAATAAAGCGGTTACCTTGGGACATGGCGTATACTACACTCCTGGAAATGGAAAAAAGAACACATTGACACCGGTGTGTCAGACCCACCATACTTGCTCCGGACACTGCGAGAGGGCTGTACAAGCAATGATCACACGCACGGCACAGCGGACACACCAGGAACCGCGGTGTTGGCCGTCGAATGGCGCTAGCTGCGCGGCATTTGTGCACCGCCGCCGTCAGTGTCAGCCAGTTTGCCGTGGCATACGGAGCTCCATCGCAGTCTTTAACACTGGTAGCATGCCGCGACAGCGTGGACGTGAACCGTATGTGCAGTTGACGGACTTTGAGCGAGGGCGTATAGTGGGCATGCGGGAGGCCGGGTGGACGTACCGCCGAATTGCTCAACACGTGGGGCGTGAGGTCTCCACAGTACATCGATGTTGTCGCCAGTGGTCGGCGGAAGGTGCACGTGCCCGTCGACCTGGGACCGGACCGCAGCGACGCACGGATGCACGCCAAGACCGTAGGATCCTACGCAGTGCCGTAGGGGACCGCACCGCCACTTCCCAGCAAATTAGGGACACTGTTGCTCCTGGGGTATCGGCGAGGACCATTCGCAACCGTCTCCATGAAGCTGGGCTACGGTCCCGCACACCGTTAGGCCGTCTTCCGCTCACGCCCCAACATCGTGCAGCCCGCCTCCAGTGGTGTCGCGACAGGCGTGAATGGAGGGACGAATGGAGACGTGTCGTCTTCAGCGATGAGAGTCGCTTCTGCCTTGGTGCCAATGATGGTCGTATGCGTGTTTGGCGCCATGCAGGTGAGCGCCACAATCAGGACTGCATACGACCGAGGCACACAGGGCCAACACCCGGCATCATGGTGTGGGGAGCGATCTCCTACACTGGCCGTACACCACTGATGATCGTCGAGGGGACACTGAATAGTGCACGGGACATCCAAACCGTCATCGAACTCATCGTTCTACCATTCCTAGACCGGCAAGGGAACTTGCTGTTCCAACAGGACAATGCACGTCCGCATGTATCCCGTGCCACCCAACGTGCTCTAGAAGGTGTAAGTCAACTACCCTGGCCAGCAAGATCTCCGGATCCGTCCCCCATTGAGCATGTTTGGGACTGGATGAAGCGTCGTCTCACGCGGTCTGCACGTCCAGCACGAACGCTGGTCCAACTGAGGCGCCAGGTGGAAATGGCATGGCAAGTCGTTCCACAGGACTACATCCAGCATCTCTACGATCGTCTCCATGGGAGAATAGCAGCCTGCATTGCTGCGAAAGGTGGATATACACTGTACTAGTGCCGACATTGTGCATGCTCTGTTGCCTGTGTCTATGTGCCTGTGGTTCTGTCAGTGTGATCATGTGATGTATCTGACCCCAGGAATGTGTCAATAAAGTTTCCCCTTCCTGGGACAATGAATTCACGGTGTTCTTATTTCAATTTCCAGGAGTGTATAAGCCCACACATACGGAGCGCTATTTTCATTCTACGAGCTGTCATCCACCACGTCAGCGTGTGGAAGTTCTACATACAACGGTCGCGAGGGCTTATTCCTGATTCTGAAAATTTGGCACAGGAACTGGATCGTCTTAAGGCTGTCTTCAAGCTTAGCGGATATACCGATGATCGTCCGCCCCCGGCAGCTGAGTGGTCAGCGCAACAGAATGTCAATCCTAACGAGCGGGGTTCGATTCCCGGCTGGGTCGGAGGTTTTCTTCGCTCAGGGACTGGGTGTTGTCCTTATCATCATCATTTCATCCCCATCGACGCGCAAGTCGCCGAAGTGGCGTCAAATCGAAAGACTTGGACCCGGCGAATGGTCTATCCGACGGGAGGCCCTAGTCATACGACATTTGCATTTATTTACCGATCATCAAATTAATCGTGCTTTTCAGTTTGGACCATCAAGTGAACCAGTTGCTTTTCTACCCTTTGCTGGAAGCATTTCTTCAAAAATCTCTAGAATTCTCAGGAAGTAAGATATTAAAAGTGTTCTTTCGCCTTTGGCCAAGACTACAGCCCTGTTTGAATCTGTTGAAGATGATTTGAGATGGAGAAGGTCTGGAGTTTATAAAATTCCCAGTCATTGTGGAAAGGCCAATGTCGACAGTCTATTTGCACTGTTCACGACCGCTGTGTGCAACATCAGCATCACATACGTTTGCTCCAGCCTGAAAAATCTGCCGTCTCCGAACATTGTCTCAATGAAGGGCATAACATGTCGTTTAAAGAGAAGCAAATTAATTTTCCTTCAATTTACGTCTATGGTCACAAACTTTTAGTTAACAGATTACCGGTTTCGGTCATTAATGACCATCGTCAGATCTGTTTTATGGAACAGATGTGATGATGGTCATTAAAGACCGAAACCGGTAATCTGTTAACTAAAAGTTTGTGACCATAGACGTAAATTAAAGGAAACTTATTACATATACGGGACACTGTTCTTTCGCGACGACGTCACAGCTGGAGAGAGAAGCAAATTATTGCTGCGGCTTCTCGTGCTGAAGGAATCCATCGAAATACGATTATCTGATGACAGCATTAATAGAGAGAATGGTTTTCCTTTAAGCAAGACATAGAACCCTATTTTATCTGCTATAAAACAACAACGCTCTGGTTTTTGTCGCGCTCCATCTTAATTTGCTATTTATCACTTTCGCCAGTTTCTACTGTCGACTGCGCTGCAATTCGCAAATGGCAGTTCTTCTGCTTCTCGCGCAGGCGCAGTGGCCTGGACCCGGTGTATAAAGGAGCCGCCGTTTCTGATGTTCATTCAGTTCCGACGTGATTGTATACTTAGCGATCGCACTCGAAGATAGCGGGGAGGTCGCCGAAATATCGTGCAGCGAAGACGCTGGTGGCCGAGCGCTTCTAGGCGCTACGGTCTGGAACCGCGCGACCGCTACGGTCGCAGGTTCGAATTCTGCCTCGGGTATGGATGTGTGTGACGTCCTTAGGTTAGTTAGGTTTAAGTAGTCTAAGTTCTAGGAACTGATGACCTAAGAAGTTAAGTCCCATAGTGCTCAGAGCCATTTGAACCATTTTGAAGATGATTAAATGCGGTAGCACATCCGTGAAGAGCATAAACATATAAGACGCCGGGGAAATCTTCGGAATCACCTATACTTCATACTGATTTGGACCGAGCAATAGGAAATTTCAAACAGGCTTCAAAAGGCATCCAGATGACTCAAGTTGAACAAGCTGGAAAAATATCATTAGGTCTTTGGTTCACAGAAAAGAGACACGGTCGCACCAGAATAGGACAACATTTGTGTATCATTCATCAAACATTACCCGATAACACATCGTTCATGAACAACTTTAGTTGACGGCGAAAGCTTTTCTCAAGAATTTTACAAAAAGTATTGACAGTAAAATCTACAAATAAAAGTAATAAAGAGTCAACAGTCTGAAACTGTGTCTAATTTCTGCCAAACCAAGATAATAATCGACGTAACTTCCTATGTTTTGTAATGAGTAATGTCCGGTTTTTGTAATGTGTCAACTTACTGAATCAGTATCTGAATTGCTGTGCAGGTAACCCTTGATAATGCAATCGAAGATGGTCGTCCGAATAAGATCAAGCATTTGCTGTCTGCATTATTTCAGCAAGAGACGTTCATAACATCGTTATGGTACAAAAAAGTTGACGGTGGTTATTCTGTTGTTTATCTACATTGGCTCCATTTTTGTAAGCTATGCTCTTTATAAGGCGTGCTTGGGGAGATTATTTTGTATGTTGCTTGTTTTGTTATGTACCACCTATGAGAGCTAACTTATGTAATATTTTTATTATACTACTAAACTTGCAAATTTAATTTATTATAATGACATTTATTAGTCGTAAAAGTGCCCTCGAGCGCGGCTCGTGCAGTCAATGCGAAGCAAAAACAGAAATAAATTTCCATAAAGATGACCTATTTTGAATCGCAGCTAAACTGATTCTACTTACCACTCAGAAAGTTAATGGGTTACTAAATACGTAAGTTGCTGAAACAACATCTCTACATGATACATGTTCATGAAATGCCCATTTTTTTTAAAATGAAAATGCGAGTGTGGCTTTCCTGGGTGTGACTCATTACTTTTATACAAACAAATAATCGTTAACACACTTTTTTTGGATGCTTTACTGCAATTTATTACCAGGTGGTGCATTCTGCAGCAGTGTCGACTGCCAGGAATCTTAAATGTTGTGCCCCACAAAATCATCTGCATCAACTGCAGGCCTCGGCTGTTGTGTGTGTGAGCAGATGTTTAAGTGCGTACCGTCAGGTAGTCAGGAGCAGAGAAGAGTATTTTACAATAACAGTGTCACTTCTTCTCTCCTCTCTCTATATGAACACTGGGTATAAACTTGCATTTGATTGGCTAGTTCGCATTCTCAGTGCTTTGAATGGAATTATTTGCTTGCAACTTCCGGTTCGCTTGAGTAACGTCCTTTTTTCCCATACTAAAAGAATTATTGCCAGAAATTGATCGCTTTAAAAGAATTCAAGTTCAACCATTAGTTTGCAAATATCTTCCCAGAAACTCCAAGTCCTACGTTCCATCAAGTGGAAAATCATGTAAGGGCTTAGACACACCACAACCGTGAAAGTGTCAAACTCAAGAACACTATTTGACTTTGTAAGTTATTGACAGTATTCCGTCGAAAAGAATCAAGTTACCATGTTTACTTTAGTTCCAATAGCTGCTATGCAGCTGTTAATTATCAAAACTATGACTCTACTGGAGCTCCAAGATTTTGCCAAATATTGAAATTTATTGTTTCATCATGAGTGACCAGTTTCGGACGGAAAAGGCATTTCAATATCAGCCGAAAAGCTAAATTGTTAATTTTTGGTAAAAGCTTACGGTCCTCCGAAACCATGATTTTAACTTCCAACAACTAAACGAATACACTACGTGACCAAAAATATCCGGACACCCCCAAAAATATACGTTTTTCATATTAGGTGCATTGTGTTGTCACCTACTGCCAGGTACTCCATATCAGCGACCTCAGTAGTCGCTAGACATCGTGAGAGAGCAGAATATGGCGCTCCGCGGAACTCGCCGGAATTCGAATGTGGTCAAGTGATTGGGGTTCACTTGTGTCGTACGTCTGTAAGCGGGATTTCCACACTCCTAAACATCCATAGGTCCACTGTTTACGATGTGATAGTGAAGTGGAAGCACAAAAGCGTACAGGCCGACCTTGTTTGTTGACTGACAGAGACCACTCAGGGTCGTAATGTGTAATAGGCAGACATCTAACCAGGCCATCCACTGCAAGTACTACTACAGTTACGCAGAAGGTGAGAAAACTTGGATCTCATTGTCAAGCGGCTGCTCATAAGCCACACATCACGCCGGTAAATGCCAAACGACGCCTCTCTTGGTGTAAGGAGCGTAAACATTGGACGATTTAACAGTGGAAAAACGTTGTGTGTAGTTACAAATCACGTTACACAATGTGGCAATCCGATGGTAGGGTATGCGTATGGCGAATGCAAGGTGAACATTATCTGCGAGCGTGTGTAGTGCCAATAGTAAAATTTGGAGGCGGTGGTCGTGTGTTTCATGGAGGGGTCTGGCAACCCTTGTTGCTTTGCGTAGCACTATCACAGCACAGGCCTACATTGATGTTTAAGCACCTTGCTTCCCACTACAGAAGAGCAATTCGGACAAGGCGACTGCATCTTTGAACACTGCTCATAATGCACGACCTGTGGCGGAGTAGTTACACGACAATAACATCTCTGTAAAGGACTCGTCTGCACAGAAGCCAGACCTGAACCCTATAGAACACGTTTTGGATGTTTTGGAACGCCGACTTCGTGCCAGGACTCACCGACCGACATCGATACCTGTCCTCAGAGCAGCACTCCGTGAAGAATGGGCTGCCATTCCCCAAGAAATCTTCCAGCACTTGATTGAACGTATACCTGTGAGAGTGGAAGCTGTAATCAAGGCTAAGGGTGTGCCAACACCATATTCAATTCTAACATTACGGATGGAGGGCGCCACGAACTTGTAAGTCATTTGATCAGATAGTGTATGTATTAAATCTGACGAGAAGACCATGTGAAGATGCATATTTCTTGATAATATACACTGAAGCGTCAAAGAAACCTGTATAGGCATGCATACTCAAATACAGAGATTTGTAAACAGGCAGAATACGGATCTACGGTCGGCAAAACCTATATAAGAGAAGTGTCTGGCGCAGTTGTTAGATCGGTTACTGCTGCTACAATGGCAGGTTATCAAGATGTGAGTGTGTTTCAACGTCGAGTTACAGTCGGCGCACGAGCTATGGGACACAACATCTCCGAGGTAGCGATGAAGTGGGAATATTCCCTTAAGATCCTTTCACGAATGTACCGTGAATATCAGGAATCCGGTAAAATGTACGACATCGCTGTGATCGAAGAAAGATCCTACATGAACTGGACTGGCGACGACTGAAAAGTATCAGTGCAGCAGCAGTGCAGTAGCGAGTCGCATATTTAGCTTTCATATTTGTTTTGTAGTTTTATTCTTAATTTCTTCACGAGTGTTTGTGCGCTTGCATATTTAATTACATAAAATCCTTGCGTATTTTCGTATTTGAGAGGAGTAATATTGCTTATTGATAGCCGTAGAGTACAAATTCGCCGAGTCGTTAGATATTTGCGGTAGGATGGATAGGGTGTGTGCGTGCTGTGTGCGGGCGCAGGAGGAACTGGCCGCGGTTCGCGAGCAGCTGAGCGTGCTGTAGGCCACGGTCAGCCGCCTTCAGGCTGCTGCCTCGAGGTGCAGCAACGGCGGAGGGTCTGGCGCGTCGCTTGAGACACCCCAGGTGTCGCTTGCTGCGTCCGCTGACTCAGCCGCCGAGGCACCTTCCAGTGTACCCGGCGCGTTGGGGCCGCCCTCACCTCAGGATGAGTGGCGGACTGCAACGCGTTCGCGTCGCTCGAGGCGGAGGGCCAATGTGGAGGCTGGCCGGCTGGCCTCGCCCGTTCATCCTGTCAGTGGGCAGGTGGCCGAGCAGGCACACGGGGGCAAAGGCTTGCTGGTTGTTGGGAGCTCCAACGTTAGGCGGGTGATTGAGCCCCTTAGGGAAATAGTGTACAGGGCTGGAAAGAAATCCAACGTGCACTCAGTTTGTCTACCGGGGGGCCTCATCCAAGATGTGGAGGCGGCCTTGCCTGCAGCTATCAAGCGTACGGGGTACAGTCGTCTGCAAGTATTTGCTCACGTCGGCACCAATGATGCCTGTCGCTTGGGTTCTGAGGCGATCCTCAGTTCGTACGGGCTGCTGGCGGATTTGGTGAAGACCGCTGGCCACGAACGCGGGGTGCAAGCAGAGCTCTTTATTTGCAGCATCGTTCCCAGAGTGGATCAGGTTCCTTTGGTTTGGAGCCGAGTGGAGGGTCTCAACCAGAGGCTTCGTCGACTCTGTGAGGGTCTTGGCTGCAGATTTCTAGACTTGCGCTATTAGGTGGGGAATTGTAGGACGCCTCTAGATAGGTCAGGGGTGCACTACACAAAGGAAGCGGCTACTCGGGGAGCAGAGTAGCGTGCGCATGGGTTTTTTTTAGGTTAGGCAGTAGTGCGAGGTGCCCTGATGAAACACTCACGTGCAGGCAGGGAAATCAGGACGCGCTCAGTGTAAAGACACTTCAGCTATCACGATATTGGCAGTAAAGTTTCAGAGTGTTCGGAGTAAAGTTCCTGAATTCACTGCCCTCCAGGAAGCGTGTGGCGCGCAAATTATTCTCGGGCCTGAGACCTGGCTGAACCCTGAGATAGGAAGTTCTGAAATATTTAGTGAGGGTTGGAACATGTATCGGAAAGACAGATTAGACACCGTAGGAGGTGGTGTCTTCATTGCAGTTGACAAAAATATTGTGTCTACTGAGGTCGAAGTAGAGTGTGATTGTGAAGTTATCTGAACACGTTTAACAGGGCTAGGGGAAATAAAGTTAATTGTGGGGTGTTATTACCGGCCACCAGGTTCCACCGTGACAGTTCTAGAATAATTCACAGGGAGTCTACATTCTGTATCGCAGAAATACCCGGATCATGCTATGTTAGCCGCAGGCGACTTCGACCTACCTAGTATAGACTGGGATGTCTATGGATACAGACAAGTCGTCGTGTGAATTACTTTTGAACGCATTATCCGAGAAGTGTCTTGAGCAGCTAAATCGACAGCCAACGCGTAATGGAAATATTTTAGATCTGGTAGCCACGAACAGACCAGACCTCGTCGACGGTGTCAGTGTTGAGACAGGGATTAGTGATCATGATGTTGTGATTACGACTATGGTTACGAAAGTTAAAAAGTCGGTCAAGAAGGCTAGGAGAGTAGTCTTACTAGAAAGAGCAGATAAGCAGTTGTTAGCATCCCACTTAGTAAATGAATCGACTACCGGTACGATGGACGTGGAAGAAATATGGGCAGATTTTAAACACATTGTAAATCACGTATTGGAGAAGTATGTTCCGAAAAAGTGGGTTACGGACGGAAAAGACCCACCGTGGTTTAACAGCGGAATTCGGAAAATGCTCAGGAAGCAAAGGCAGTTGCACTCGCGCTACAATAAAGATCGGGAGAATGAGGACAGGCAAAAGTTAGTAGAGATTCGTGCTGCTGTAGAAAGGGCAATGCGCGAAGCATTCAACCACTACCACCGTCATACCTTAGCAAAAGATCTTGCTAGAAACCCAAGGAAATTCTGGTCTTACGTAAAATCGGTAAGCGGGTCGAAGGCTTCCATCCAGTCACTCACTGATCAGTCTGGCCTGGCAACGGAAGACAGCAAAAAGAAAGCTGAAATTTTAAATTTAGCATTTGAGAAATCTTTCACGTAGGAGGATAGTACAAACGTACCGCCGTTTGAGTCTCGTACAGATTCCCGTATGGAGGACGTAGTGATAGACATCCCTTGGGTTGTGAAGCAGCTGAATGGGTTGAAAATAAATAAATCGCCAGATCCAGTTCGGTTTTACAGAGAGTACTCTACTGCATTGGCTCCTTACTTAGCTTGCATTTATCGCGAATCTCTTTCCCAACGTAAAGTCCCGAGCGACTGGAAAAAAGCGCAGGTGACGCCTGTATATAAGAAGGGTAGAAGGACGGATCCTCAAAATTACAGACCAATATCCTTAACCTCGGTTTGTTGCAGGATTCTCGAACATATTCACAGTTCGAATCTAATGAATTTCCTTGAGACAGAGAAGTTGCTGTCAATGCATCAGCACGGCTTTAGAAAGTATCGCTCCTGCGAAACGCAAATTTCCCTTTTTTCACACGATATCTTGCGAAGCATGGATAAAGGGTATCAGACGGATGCCATATTCCTTGACTTCCGGAAAGCTTTTGAGTCGGTGCCCCACTGCAGACACCTAACTAAGGTACGAGCACATGGGATTGGTTCCCAAATATGTGAGTGGCTCGAAGCCTTCTTAAGTGATAGAACCCAGTACGTTGTCCTCGATGGTGAGTGTTTATCGGAGGTGAGGGTATCATCCAAGGGAAGTGAGGTAGGTCCGCTGTTGTCTTCTATCTACATAAATGATCTTTTGCATAGGGTGGATAGCAATGTGCGGCTGTTTGCTGATGATGCAATGGTGTACGGGAAGTTGTCGTCGTTGAGTGACTGTAGGAGGATACAAGATGACTTGGACAGGATTTGTGATTGGTGTAAAGAATGGCAGCTAACTCTAAATATAGATAAATGTAAATTAATGCAGATGAATAGGAAAAAGAATCCTGTAATGTTTGAATACTGCATTAGTACTGTAGCGCTTGACACAATCACGTCGACTAAATATTTGGGCATAACATTGCAGAGCGATATGAAGTGGGACGAGCATGTAATGGCAGTTGTTGGGAAGGTGGATAGTAGTCTTCGGTTCACTGGTAGAATTTTGGGAAGATGTGGTTCATCTGTAAAGGAGACCGCTTATAAAATATTAATACGACCTATTCTTGAGTACTGCTCGAGCATTTGGGATCCCTATCAGGTCGGATTGAGGGGGTACATGGAAGCAATTCAAAGGCTCGCTGCTAGATTTGTGACTGTTAGGTTTGATCATCACGCTAGTGTTACGGAAATGCTTCAGGAACTAGGGTGGGAGTCTGTAGAGGAAAGGAGGCGTTGTTTTCGTGAATCGCTACTGAGAAAATTTAGAGAACCAGCATTTGAGGCTGACTGCAGTAGAATTTTACTGCCGCCAACTTACATTTCGCGGAAAGACACAAAGATAAGATAAGAGAAATTGGGGCTCGTACAGAGGCATATAGGCAGTCATTTTTCCCTCGTTCTGTTTGGGAGTGGAACAGGGAGAGAAGATGCTAGTTGTGGTACGAGGTACCTTCCGCCACGCACCGTGTAGTGGATTGCGGAGTATGTATGTAGATGTAGGTGTAGAATCGCTCAGCGTACAACCCTTCTGCAGATTGCTGCAGATTTCACTGCTGGACCATCAACAAGTGTCAGCGTGCGAACCATTCAACGAAACATCATCGGTATGGTCTTTCGGAGCCGAAGACCCACTCGAGTACCCTTGATGACAGCACGACACAAAGCTGTACGCCTCGTTGGGCCCGTCAACACCGATGTTGGACTGTTGAAGACTGGAAACATGTTGCCTGGTCGGATGCATCTCGTTTCAACTGGTATCGAGCCGATGGACGTGTGCGGGCATGGAGACATGCACAAGAATCCATGGACCCTGCATGTTAGCAGGAGGCTCTGTAATGGTGTGGGGTGTGCGCAGTTGGTGTGATATGGGACCCCTGATACGTCTAGATACGACTCTGCTGGGTGACCCGCACGAAAGCATCCTGTCTAATTACCTGCATCCTTTCATGCCCATCATTCCGACTGACTTGGGCAACTCCAGCAGGATAATTCGAATTCCCACACGTTCAGAAATGCTACAGAGTGGCTCCAGGAACACTCTTCCGAGTTCTTCAGCTGGCCACCAAAGTCCCGAGACATGAACGTTATTGAGCATATCTGGGATGCCTTGCAAAGTGCTGTTCAGAAGGGCTCTGCACCCCCTCGTACTCTTACGGATCTATGGACAGGCTTGAAGGATTCATGGTGTCAATTCACTCCAGCACTACTTAAACATAAGTCGACTCGATGCCACGTCATGTTGCGGCACTTCTGCGTGCTCGCGGGGGCCCTACACGATTTTAGGCAAGTGTACCAGTTTCTTTGGCTCTTCAGCGTAGCAGTATAGTGCCCTCCATTCTAGAGAGCGTGCTGGAAAGTATTTCCTCTGAATTTTTGATAGAAATCTCTTACATTTTTAAAATAGAGCAACCGTTATTAACATCATACATCATTATTCTTCATGACTCCGAGTTTACAGCGCTTGGCCGCTAGAGACCTCCGAATTGTAGCGTGTAACACGGTGGTGTGTAACGGAAACATGTAAGTGCGCAAGACAAAACATGCTGTTGCAACCGAGTTTCGATATGAAAGAGCTCACCTTCACATGGAACACCTTCTCGTTCAGCGTGACAATACCAGACCACACACAAGCACTGTGACACCTACAACAAGTCGACGGTTTGGGTTCATTGAAACCGATCATCGTGTACAGAGTCCAGATTTAGCCCTTTGGAATTATCGTCTGTTTCCAGAACTGAAACAACACCTTCGAGGACCTCACTTTGATACTGATGAAGCAGTGGAGGCAAAGGAATGGTTCTGCCTCCGTCAACAAAGTCAAACATTCTACAGTTATGGTATCAAAAAAAAGTTTAAATGTGTGTGAAATCTTATGGGACTTAACTGCTAAGGTCATCAGTCCCTACGCTTACACACTACTTAACCTAAATTATCCTAAGGACAAACACACACACCCATGCCAGAGGGAGGACTCGAACCTCCGCCGGAGCCAGCCGCACAGTCCATGACTGCAGCGCCTAAGACCGTTCGGCTAATTCCGCCTCTCGTTGGGAGAAATGTGTTCGTGTTCAGAAGTAAGTATATAGACATAAAGAAAAAAAGTGGGATGTTAATAACGTCTCCTTTATTTAAAAACCTTAAAGATGTTTCACATAAAAAATTCTATGGCATCACTCTTCAACACTCACTCGTGAAACTAAGATTCATCTCCTAAAGACCTGTTACCATGAAAGTTTGTAAGTCTTAATATTCTTCGCAGCAACAGCCTATGAGCTGTATGAATTGTAACTCTCCATACACTTTCGTCGGTGACACAAAACACTTCAACACAGTATTCTTAATTAACGTAGGCCCACACAAAGGGTGCTCGTGACACACTTTGTCATTCAGTGCTAAGAAATGTTAGACCAAATGACAAACACACAATTTACGAAATATCGATGATGCTAGCAGCAGATATTGGAACGTGGATAATATTACATTCTATTTTCGCATTTACAGTTAACTTGGTTCGCGTTATGCATCTCTTGTACTGCAAAGTATATGAGTGTGCATTGAAGAATTATGTTATTGCCTCAAGCTCAATGCTGACATCCTCTGCCTTGTAAAACCATTTGCATAACGAAGAATTCAACCTGCCTAAATATTGTGGTGTCACCGCCAGACACCACACTTGCTAGGTGGTAGCCTTTAAATCGGCCGCGGTCCGTTAGTATACGTCGGACCCGCGTGTCGCCACTATCAGTGATTGCAGACCGAGCGCCGCCACACGGCAGGTCTAGTCTAGAGAGACTCCCTAGCACTCGCCCCAGTCGTACAGCCGACTTTGCTAGCGATGGTTCACTGTCAACATACGCTCTCATTTGCCGAGACGACAGTTTAGCATAGCCTTCAGCTACGTCATTTGCTACGACCTAGCAAGGCGCCATAATCAGTAATTAGAATGAATTCTGAACAGATAATATTGTGAATCCTATACCGTCAAGAGCGACGTTCATCATTAATGGATTAAAGTTAAGGGTCAAACTAATTACGTCCGCTTTCTGAATTCTAATTCCATGTCATGTTCCAGACCTCACGTCAGTATAGTTCTTCCCTCCTCACGCCAGCCTGCCTGAGCTAAAACGCGTGCATTTCGGCCTCCTCTAGCAACACGGTGTTGGCTCTTAGGTTTGTCGCTCTAAAAACTGGTAATCACATAAATAAACAACATTTAAAGTTACTGATAGCTCTTTAGATTTATCACTCATTCTGTGGTCTTCCGCTGAGGTGACCAATTCTGTCAACGCAAGTGTTATTTCAGAACTTTTCAGCACGTGTTTTCTGCGGTCTAGTGGCGCCTGCAAGTGGCGCGTGTAATTATTCATGGCCCTTTATTATCTCGAGCCTGTTCCCAAGCTTTAACTTTTGCAATCTGCGGAGTAATTGCAGCAAAAACACATCTGGCGCTGCCGCCAGTGGGTCTCTCGTCTAACCTTGTCGCTAATGGGTTGGAGTGTGGGCACAAAATACGTCACCGCGGGAAGAACAACCTGTCCGCGTCACGCGAGGCTGACAGGCGCATGCATAATGGCGCCGAAATTACACAGCGCCATAGCAGATTGCGGCGAATTCCAGAACAAGATTCAAGCATTGTTATTATGAAACAAATCTCATCTTACAGGGATTTTTATGTAGATGTTAAGTCGGAGATTTTCTATGCAAGTAATCGGTAGGAGCTGGTTAACAACTTTCCCAGTTGTATAGGCCAAAGGAATTAATTAAGAATAAGAATGTGGTAATACTAAAAAATTATTTATAATGATTTCACAAAAAATATGCGGCGTAAGAGAAAGAGTTATACTGTAGGTCTCGGACCTTTGTGAAACTGAAGTGGATGAAATAAATGGGCTCAGGCTCTCACTGTTTCCCCTATCAACGTGTTAAATTGACCTCACCCAATACCTTGTACGCGATGGACAGTGGAGATAGCGAAGTTCTTGCCTTACTGATGGGGACTGAGATATCGAGGCAAGTAAATAAACTGATTAATGAAGGGAACAAGGGAGGCAACAGACCAGTAACAGACGGGCAATAGTTATGAAACTCATATGGTTATAAAACTCGATGTATGTACGTTTGTCCCACATCTAAAGCATTGTATCGATTTCGTACAAACGTGGAACACTTACTTCTTACTATCTGGAAAGAAATACAGTAGGAGTAAGATCCACCAATCTTCTGGTGGGGTGGGGGTGATGACGTGGCGAAAGGAGGGGTAAGGAGAAAGTGGTCAGGTAGAAAGGGGAAGAACGGAATTAAAGAATGATAGCGGAGAGGATGAGATCGACAGAAAGGAAGAGACGGAGAGACAGACGGGAGGAGGAGGTGGTAAAAGATAGAGGAGGAGAAAATGGATGGAGAAAGGGAAGAGGAGGAAATGAGCAGCGAGGGAGTAGACGACGAGATGGACAGATAATGGAAAGAGTCTGACATGAACAGAGAGAAGGTTAGAGAAGGAGATGGACAGAGGGGGAAGGAGCAGGTGGATAAAGACAGGGTAGGACGAAGTGGAGAGAGGTCGGGGGTTGGAGGTAGTGCATAGAAAGAGGGTGGAGGAGGAGATGGACAGACAGGAAAAAGGAGGAGATGACAGAGAGAGGGTGAAGGAGGGTTGGGTTGTTTGGGGTGGGAGACCAGTCAGCAAGGTCATCGGTCTCATCGGATTAGGGAAGGATGGGGAAGGAAGTCGGTCGTTCCCTTTCAAAGGAGTGATTTATGGAAATCACCGAAAACCTAAATCAGGGTGGCCGGATGTGGGAGTGATCCGTCGTCCTCCCGACTGCGAGTCCAGTAAGCTAGGTGAAGGAGGCTGTGGACTAATAGGAGACTGGAATAAATACGTACCCTCGCAGTGTAGGTACTCAACTAGTCTGACATATTCTAAACGAAACCCAGAAATGGGAGACCATCTCTTCATATTAAGTGGGCGTTTGTCAGACCACCATTTTCGACTACACTGTGACCCGCAGGGTTGATGCGGGTCAAGCCAAATGAACCTGAAAAGAGGCAGCTGCACATTATAAATGATGTTGTTAACATTTGCAGTCATTTCTCCTCAGTATCTGTTTTAACTATGATTTATCACAGACATAACAAAACCCCGTTGCAAAAGACGAGATATTTCTTATCTGTAAGCTAAAACATAATTAGAAATAAAGATAATTTTTCCAGTTCCTAGAGGGAGTGCTGATCAGAAAATCAGAGAAGAATCTTGAGAATTTAGAATCAACAACGAAAGTAACTCACCGTGAATATTCACGCCGACAGAGATAATAAGACAAAATTTATCGCTGTAACATTGGATTAGGGAAGGACGGGCACTCAGGTTCGTCGTTGAGTACGCCATCGCAGGCGCTCCTGTCTGTGATGCAGCGTCAAGGGTAACCACAGCCATGGTCTCCGAGCTGATAGTCCATGCTGCTGCAAACGTCGTCGAACTGTTCGTGCAGATGGGTGTTGTCTTGCAAACGTCTCCATCTGTTGACTGAGGGATCGAGACGTGGCTGCACGATCCGTTACAGCCATGCGGATAAGATGTCTGTCATCTCGACTGCTAGTGATACGAGGCTGTTGGGATCCAGCACGGCGTTCCGTATTACCCTCCTGAACCCACCGATTCCATACTCTGCTAACAGTCGTTGGATCTCGACTAACGCGAGCAGCAGTGTCGCGATACGATAAACCGCTATCGCGGTAGGCTAGAATTCGACCTTTATCAAAGTCGGAAACGTGATGATACGCATTTCTCCTCGTTACACGACGCATCACAACCACGTTTCACCAGGCAACGCCGGTCAACTGCTGTTTGTGTATGAGAAATCCTCATGTCTGCACGTTGTAGGTGTCGCCACCGGCGCCAACCTTGTGTGAATTGCTTATGAAAAGCTAATCATTTGCATATCACAGCGTCTTCTTCCTGTCGGTTAAATTTCGCGTCTGTAGCACATCATCTTCGTGGTGTTACAATTTTAATGTCCACTAGTGTATATTATGAGACACAAACTATTGGATACTAACACATACTTCCACTTCCATTTAACGTAAAACTGTTAAGTGATTACAGACTCTCAGATCAGTTGTGCCACAAGGCCCATGGTGAATGACTTTCGTCCGCTTCAAGGTACGAGATGGTGCATGACCGACAAAGTACTCTGAAGCGTCAAAAGTCATCAGATTCCTAATATCATGTCAGACCTCCTTTTGCCCGGCGTAGTGCT
Source organism: Schistocerca americana (assembly GCF_021461395.2). Classification (NCBI taxonomy): domain Eukaryota; kingdom Metazoa; phylum Arthropoda; class Insecta; order Orthoptera; family Acrididae; genus Schistocerca; species Schistocerca americana. The sequence continues at coordinate 130,504,578 of NC_060121.1, forward strand.
GTAACTCGACATGGCATGGAGTCAACCAGTCGGAAGTCCTCTGCAAAAATATTGATCCATGATGCCTCTACAGCCGTCCATAACTGCCAAAGTGTTACCGATGCGAGATTTTGTGCACGAACTAACCTCTCGATTTATTATATGTATATATCGCACATCTGGTTTGTAGGACCAAATTGAGGAGCAAATCTGTGTCATGGAACATGTCAGCAGATGAAATTAGAATATAAAAGTAATCATCATCATCATTATCATCATTTAAGACTGATTGTGCCTTTCAGCGTTCACTGTGGAGCATAGTTCCCCCTTATAAAATTCCTCCATTATCCCCTATTCAGTGCTAACATTGGTGCCTCTTCTGATGTTAAGCCTATTACTTCAAAATCATGCTTAACCGAATCCAGGTACCTTCCCCTTGGTCTACCCTGACTCCTCCGACCCTCTACTGCTGAACCCATGAGTCTCTTGGGTAACCTTGCTTCTCCCATGCGTGTAACATGACCCCACGTAACCTCAACCTTGTTGATAAGGTAACCTGAATCCACCCAGCTTTTGCTCCCATACAACAAAGTCGGTGGAAAGGTTGAACGGTGCACAGATAACTCACTCTTGGTACTGACTTCTTTCTTGCAGAAGAGAGTAGATAGTAGCTGAACGCTCACTGCATTGCTACACCTCGCTTCCAGTTCTTTCACTCTTTTGCCATCCTGCGAGAATATGCATCCTAAGTACTTGAAACCGTCCACCTGTTCTAACTTTGTTCCTCCTATCTGGCACTCAATCCATTTATATCTCTTTCCCACCGACATTACTTTCGTTTTGGAGTTGCTAATCTTCATACCATAGTCCTTACATTTCTGATCTAGCTCTGAAATAATACTTTGCAAATTTTCAACCGAATCTGCCATCACAACTAAGTCATCCGCATATGCGAGACTGCTTATTTTGTGTTCACATATCTTAATATGATCCATAAACAATATGAACAACAGTGGAGACAGGTTGCAGCCTTGTCTTACCCCTGAAACTACTCTGAACCATGAACTCAATTTATCGTCAGCTCTAACTGCTGCCTTACTATCTTTGTAAAGACCTTTAATTGCTTGCAAAAGTTTGCCTTCTATTCCATAATCTCGTAGAACAGCAATAACGTCCTCCTAGGAACCCGGTCATATGTCTTTTCTAGATCTATAAAGCATAGATACAATTCCCTGTTCCACTCGTAACACTTCTCCGTTATTTGCCGTAAGCTAAATATCTGGTCCTGACAACCTCTAAAAGGCCTAAATCCACACTGATTTTCATTCAATTTGTCCTCGACTAGTACTTTCCTTTCGATAATACCTGAGAAGATTTTACCCACCACGCTGATTAAAGAGATACCTCTGTAGTTGTTACAATCTTTTCTGTTTCCTGTAAAAGTAATAACAGATAAAATGAAATAAGTTTAAGTAAACGTAGTTAACAATATATCATAGGTATCAGCTTAATTTTTCAAGGCATCCTCGACAGAATAGAAGGAGTGACTCATGAGGAATGAGGAAAGTCTTCATTTCCGATTTGAAAACGCGTGGATTACTACTAAGATTTTAGAATTCTTGTGTTCTCTTATTAAAAATGGATACAACAGTATACTGCACACCTTTCTGCACAAGAGTCAAGGAAGTGCGATCCAAATTCGGATTGGATTTCTTAGTGGAATCTGCTAATTCTTGGGAATAAGCTGATATTTTTAACAAGAAACGACAGTAAAGAATATATATATTAAGAAGCCAATGTCAGAATACCCAGACTATTGAACAGGGGTCGACAAGAGGTTCGAGAACTGTCAGCACTTACTGCCCGACCTGCCCGTTTCTGATACAAAAATATCCTTTGTGAATCGGAAGAGTTACCTCAAAATATGATACCATACGACATAAGCGGATGAAAATAAGCAAATTAGACTAATTTTCGTGTCGAACGATCACTTGGTTCAGATACCGTTCGAATAGTAAAAATGGCAGCATTAAGTCTTTGATCAAGATCCCGAACGTGGGCTTTCCACGACAGTTTACTATTTCAACATCTAGACATTTGAACTGATTAGTTTCACTAATCATATGCTCATTTTGTGTAATTAATACGTCGGGTTTTGTTGAAGCGTGTATTAGAAACTGTAAAACTGAGACTTACTGTGGCTTAGCGTTAGTTTATTTTCTATAAGCCATGAACTTATGTCATGAACTGCACTACTTGAAACATACCAGTGTTGCACACAACATCCTTTACTACCAAGCTAGAGGCCTCAGCAAACAGAAATATTTTACAATTACCTGTAATACTGGAAGGCATATCATTTATATAAACATGGAACAGGGGTGGCCCCAACACTGACCTCTGCGACACGCCCCATTCGACTGTGTCCCACTCAGGCCTCACATCACAGCCGTTCTCAACAGTGTGAATAATGAACTTTTGCTGTCTGTTGTCAACCCATGAGTGAGCGCTCTTGTGTATAAAGTGCGCCAATCGCAATGCACAGTTCCATTATTGTTTTACAATAGCAAGCCTCAACCTATTCTTACGTTAATGTTTCAGCTAGCATAATGGGAAGCTGTGTTGTCATAGGTTCTCTTGAGCTACAGTAATTTAAAATAAACTGCGAGTGTGTCATCTTAATGTACAAAGTACGCCACGCGATCGGTCATGCAAGTAATTTTTCGTTCACTTTTATTTCGTTCCTTTTTAATCGAATAAAAAGATAAAACGTAAAAAGAGGGTTTATCACTGTGCAGGGCGAGATCAAAGCTGACAGACAACGAGCTCGATTGGTTACTCAACAAGGATCCAGAGTTTAACTCTGTACCAGACAACGAAAACGATGACGATTCTGAAGAAGAAGAGGAACTTATCACACGAAGTGAGCACGATTCAGATTCTGTTCATGTCCACAATTCAGATGATGACTGAAGAGCCACTCTACAAAGGTAGTATTTTTATTGGATGGGACTATACTTGTAAATGGAATAAAATGTATCTTAATGTGACTTCGAGAAAGAAAAGAAAGAATGTTGTTGTTGTGGTCTTCAGTCCAGAGACTGGTTTGATGCAGCTCTCCATGCTACTCCATCCTGCGCAAGCATCTTCATCTCCCAGTACCTACTGCAACCTACATCCTTCTGAATCTGTTAAGTGTATTCATCTCTTGGTCTCCCTCTACAATTTTTATCCTCCGCACTGCCTTCCAATACTAGATTGGTGATCCCATGATGCCTCAGAATATGTCCTACTAACCGATCCCTTCTTCTAGTCAAGTTGTGCTACAAATTTCTCTTCTCCCCAATTCTATTCAGTACCTCCTCATTAGATGTGTGATCTAACCATCTAATCTTCAGCATTCTTCTGTAGCACCACATTTCGAAAGCTTCTATTCTCTTTTTGCCTAAACAATTTACCGTCCATGTTTCACTTGTGAAAATATTCCCTGGGCCTTGCCAGAGGAGTTACAAGTGAAACAGAGGCTCTACGGACAATACTTAGCCTCGAAATGCTTGATGAAATTGTAAAACACACAAACATATACATTCAATCTAAGAAAGAACTTGTACAATATTCCAGAGAAAATGACGCTAAGGAAACTACACGGTGTGAAATAATGGCATTATTGAGATTGCTGTATCTCATAGGGTCTGAGAAAGCCAACCACACAAACGTCATTGAACTATGGATAGCAGATGGTACTGTTATGGAGATTACGAGAGCTGTGATGAGCTACAGAAGATGTCTGTTCCTTTTACGATGTATCCGTTTTGAGAAGAGTAAAAGGCAATTAAGAAGAGTAACTGGTAAACTTGCTGCATAAGGCAAATATTGGATTTCTTTGTGGTGAATGGAAGTACTCTTACAGTGTAGGACAATTTGTGACAGTAGATGAAAAATTGCAAGCTTTCCGTGGTCGCTGTACTTTTGTTCAGTATATCTCGAACAACCTAGCAAAGAACGGGATGAAGAATTTTGTTGTAATAGATGCTAAAACATTCTTCACTAGAATTCTTCACTAGTGTACTTGAAGTATACTGTGGAAAACAACCTGAAAGACCACACGATGTTTCTACTTCTCCCTGTGATATTGTAGGAAGGCTAGTTACTCACAGTGAACGCTCTGGAAGAAACGTTATAATGGATAATTGGTACACTAGCTATTCCTTAGCCAACTCTCTTTTGAGAAAGCGGCTAACATGCATCAGCACGTTGAGGAAAAACAAACGCGAGATCCCACAAGAATTTTTACCTGGGAAATGTAGGGCCATCCACTCCTCTTTATTTGATTTTCAGAGCGATATAACGCTAGTTTCGTATGTGCCGAAACAAAACAAGGCAGTTATATTCCTTTCAATTATGCATGATTTTGGAACCATTGACTAAGTTACAGTATACCAGAGATAATTTCGGATTACAATATAACAAAGGGAGGAGTAGACAGTCTATCAACAGGGAGGTTCGTATTCCGTCGCACGAGTGACAAGAAGATGGCCATTGGTTGTGTTCTATGCTCTAATGGATATAGCAGGAATCAATGCTCAAATAATTTTACAAGCAAATCAGACAAATCCAAAAAAAAGAGAAGAATTTCCTTCAAAGATTTAGCACTGTCTCTTATGAAGCCTCAACTAGTGGACTCCCTGACGCCATTGCAACTTTCCTCGTGAAATACAAAGATCAATGTGTTGAAAGAACTGAGGTGCCTACCACCAAAAAAACAGGTCGGTGTGTGACGTGTGGACGAGCAAGAAACACATCTACTAGAATAAGCTGTAGCTCATGCTATTGCTTTGTTTGCGAAGGACATGTAAAGTACTGTATACATGTGAAAAGTGTAAAGCATTTCCCGAAAATGTGCAAGACAATTAACTGTGTAGATGGAAGAAAATCTGTGATAACTGATACTTCTTCAGTGCATAAAGCATTTGTCCTTTTATATTCCAATGAAAGAGTGTTTTTGTTCAGCATGCGCTTAAAAAGTGTTGGAATAGATATGTCAGATGCGGCAATAGAATGATATGAAAGTTTCTTACTTGTTTAATCAAATAGTAAATTAGCGATGTAATATAAATTCCTTGTACTGTTGTTTAAATAAACTAAAATTAAACTGTGATTTTGCTCACACATGGTTCCCTTGGTAGCATAATAAGAGCTTTTGACTACATGTGTACGAACTGCGCCGCGCGCCCGCTCGTGTTACGAAAATTGGCGCACCTGCTCGAGGATTAAAGTAAGAGCGGAACCAATTGTGAGCTACTCCTCGTGTTCCATAATGGTCCAACTCCTGGAGCAATATTTTGTGATCAACACAATCAAGCGCCTTAGTTAAATCAAAGAAGATGCCTGGCGTTCAAACCTTTTGCTTAACCCAACCAGTACCTCATAGAGAAAAGAGAATATAGCATTTTCAGTAGTTAAACCACTTCTAAAGACGAACTGTACATTTGATAGCAAATTATATTATATAAAATGATCAATTATCCTTACATGCACAGATTCTTCAATAACTTCAGCAAACACTGATGGCGGAGAAACAGATCTAAAATAGTCTACATTACCCGTTTTTCCCTTTTTATAAAGCGGCTTTAATACTGAGTACTTTAATCGTTCAGGAAACTGACAATTCCTAAAGGAAAAATTACAAATATGGCTAAATAGAAGGCTAACATGTGCAGCACAGTACTTTAATATTCTGCTGGACACTCCATCATATCCATGAGAGTCAGTGATTTAATTATTGACTCAATATCTCCCTTATCAGTATCACAGGGAAGTATTTCAAACATCAATCTGGGAAAGGCATTTTAAAAGAGAGTTACATGATTCCCTGTAGAAACTAAATTTTAATTTAATTGGAAATGGTCAGCAAATGAGTGTTAAATACTGAACATATAACTGACTTATCAATAACAGAAATATTTTTAATGCGAACTGACTTTATATCGTCGACTTTATGCTGTTGATCAGACACATCACAACTGACCGCATAATTTTAATTTCATCCTGTTAATTAGCTATTCTATTTGCATACCACATACTCTTTGCCTTCGTAATAACATTTTTAAGGTGTGGCCGAGCGGTTCTAGGCAATACAGTCTGGAACCGCGCGACCGCTACGGTCGCAGGTTCGAATCCTGTCTCGGGCATGGATGTTTGTGACGTCCTTAGGTTAGTTAGGTTTAAGTAGTTCTAAGTTCTAGGGGACTGATGATCTTAGAAGTTAAGTACCATAGTGCTCAGAGCCATTTGAACCATTTTGAACATTTTTATGCCGCTCACAATACTGTTTGTAATGGCCTACTGTACCTTGATTGTGACTACTTCTAACATTTTGCCCGAGCGAGGTGGCGCAATGATAAAAAAAAATGGTTCAAATGGCCCTGAGTACTATGGGACTTAACTTCTGAGGTCATCAGTCCCCTAGAACTTAGAACTACTTAAACCTAACTAACCTAAGGACATCACACACATCCATGCCCGAGGCAGGATTCGAACCTGCGACCGTAGCGGTCGCGCAATTCCAGACTGTAGCGCCTAGAACCGCTCGGCCACCCTGGCCGGCCGCGCAATGATCACCACACTGTACTAGCATTTGGGAGAACGACGGTTCAATACCGAGTCCGGCCATCCTGATTTAGGTATTCCGTGATTTCCCTAAATCGTTTCAAGTAAATGCCGGGATGGTTCCTTTGAAAGGGCACAGCCGACCTCCTTCCCCATCCTTCCCTAATACAATGAGACCGATGACCTCGCTGTTTGGTCTCCTCCCCCAAATCAACCAAACTCTAACATTTTGATATAATTCCCACTTTATTCTATATGATATCCTTAGCCCACTAGTCAGCCACCTGGGCTGCCTTTTACGGCTAGTACCCAGTTTAGAACGTTCCAATGGAAAGCAGCTCTCGAAGAGCATGAGAAATGTGTTAAGGAGAGCATCATATTTGTCGCAATAAATCTCGGGTGAACAGCCTGGTATGAGTGTGCATAGGACATCTTTTTTTAAATATTTCGGCAATCGATCACGTTGCCATCATCAGGTGCGCTGATGTACCGACCGGCGGTGGGCCGGCGCCGTGTATATATAGGACAATCCCCCTCCTGCTCCTCCCTCAGGCGCTTCCTATGAGTCGGTGCGGTCCAGGTACAGCGTCCGTTCTCCCGCCGTCTGGGCGCTGCGTCCTAGGTCTTCTCGTTCAGGGGGGTCTGCCGGCACCGCTCTCGTTATTCTTCACTCCTCCCTCGAGGTCGGACACTCTGGGAAATATCCTTTTTCTTCTTAATCCGGGTGATCGCGGGTTCCCACGCCTTGTTAAGGATGTAACCGCTGTCACGATTTAGTTGTGGCTCCCTTACTCTAATCTCTATGGCTTCTTTGATGACAAGGTCCCAGTATCTGGAAGCCTGTGTCAGGACTTTGGGTTGGTCATAATCCATGCTGTGGAGTTCCGACAGGCAATGCTCAGCGATTGCCGACTTCCTGGGCTGTTGCAGTCTAGTGTGCCGATGATGTTCTCGGCATCGGTCTTCAATGGTACGAATGGTCTGCCCTACGTATACACTACCGCATTGGCAAGGTATCTGATAAACCCCTGATTTACGTAGACCTAGGTTGTCCTTGACAGTACTAAGAAGTCTCTTGGTTTTGCTTGGAGGACGGTTTTTACTTGGTGTTTACGTAAAATGCGTCCAATTTTTCCGGATAAGGCCCCACAAAACGGAATAATAGCCAAGGCCGCCTCCTCCTGAGGTACATCCTCAGTTTCCGCTGGTGCTGCAGGTGCGGGATGTAGAGCCTTCTGAATTTTCCATTCCTTATAACCGTTCGTCCGAAACACGGCCTTCAGATGGTCCAATTCTTGTTGGACAATGTCCCTGACGGAGGTGGTGTGAGCTCTGTGTACAAGAGTTTTGAGCACGCCATTCTTTAGTGCCGGGTGGTGGCAGCTATCCGCATGTAGGTACAAATCGGTGTGCGTCCTCTTCCTATACACGCTGTGGCCCAAAGTGCCGTCAGCTCGACTTCTAATCAAAACATCTAAGAAAGGGAGCATCTCATCCGCTTCGATCTCCATGGTGAACTTAATATTCTCGTGTCTGGAGTTGAGATGTGTGAGGAAGTCTGCCAGTTTATCTCTTCCATGTGGCCAGATAACGAAGGTATCATCCACGTATCTAAAGAAACAGGTGGGTTTTAGATGTGCTGATTCAAGAGCTTCCTCCTCGAAATGTTCCACGTACACATTTGCGACAACGGGTGGGAGAGGACTCCCCATGGCTACTCCTTCTGTCTGCTCGTAGTATTCACAGTCAAATAAGAAGTAAGTTGATGTCAGAACACGTCTGAAAAGGTTGGTGGTCTCTTCGTCAAATTGCTGGCTGATGAGTTACAAGGATTGTTGTAACGAATCTTTAGTGAGTAGAGATACCACGTCGAAGCTCACCAGTATGTCAGATTCCTTAAGCGCAAGGTTGTTGATGCGTCCCAGGAAATCCACGGAGTTACGGATATGGTGTGTACATCTCCCAGCGTAAGGACTAAGCAGTTGTTTGAGGTGCTTGGGGAGAAGGTACGTTGGGGCACCAATATTGCTGACAATGGGACGTAACGGAATCGATTCCTTGTGCACCTTCGGCAGTCCGTAAAGTCTAGGAGGAACAGCAGCCCTCGGGCGTAGCTTCTTGGTAATCTCGTCAGGGAAGCCGAAATCCCTGAGAAGTGCCAGAGTCTTTCTCTCGACCCTCTTGGTAGGATCGGTGTCAATCTTGTGGTATGCGCTGTCACCAACTAGGCCCCGCATCTTCTCAGCATAATGCTCTCGGGATAGGATCACTGTTGCGTTGCCCTTGTCTGCAGGTAATAAATACGTCATAAAATACGTCTGGAGAAATTGAAGAATCACATCATATTGGTCATCTATGTCATCCGGCACTATAAATATCCTGTCACTCTTGTTCCCTAAATAGGTTTAAAAAATGTCTCTGTTGACGTTGTATTAGCTTTTCTACACAGTTTGTAATTATACACTGCTGGCCACCGCAAATGCAACAGCCTGAAGGAAGCATCCGAATCAAGTGAAATTTACACCATGGGTTTGCAGCGATGAGATATGCAACTGATTAGAATTTCAGCGCAGGCGCACACCACGCGCGCCTGTGGCGCCACCTCATAGCGCCATTTGAGGCTTGGCGATTTCGACGAGTGTACGTTCGGCACGTGTGTTTACATTGTGGTTGTTTCACAAGACGATCAGTTATGCCTCGTAGACAACAGCGAACATCGTTTGATCAAGTATCCGAGTTCGACAGAGGAAGGATAGTAGCTTACCGAGATTGTGGATTATCATACAGAGAAATCGCTAGTCGTGTTGGACGAAACCAAACAACTGTAATGCGGATATGTGACCGTTGGATGCAGGAGGGTACGACGGACCGACGTGGTCGATCGGTGCACCACTGCACGTGCCGATAGGCAAATTGTGCGCATGGCAGTGACGGATCGCTCAGTGACATCCCGAACCATAGCACAGCACATTGCGTCTGTAACGTATCATCCAGTGTCTGCGCGTACCATTCGACGCCGTTTACAGCAAAGTGGTCTGTCCGCAAGACGTCCATTGCTTCGTCTACCATTGACGCAGAACCACAGACGTCTCCGTCGCCAATGGTGTGATGACAGACGGATGTGGACGGCAGAATGGAATGACGTTGTCTTTACTGACGAGGCACGCTTCTGTCTGCAGCACCACGATGGTCGGATTCGAGTGTGGAGACACCGTGGAGAGAGGATGCTGGACAGCTGCATTATGCACCGCCACACTAGTCTTGCACCGGGTATTATGGTATGGGGCGGTATTGGATATTACTCTCGCACGCCTCTAGTACGCATTGCCGGTACTTTAAATAGCCGGCGCTACATATCCGAGGTGCTGGAGCCAGTTGTCCTTCCTTACCTTCAGGGCTCGGCCACAGCCATATTTCAACAGGATAATGAGCGACCACACGTGGCACGCATTGTCCAAAGATTCTTCGTCAATAACCAGATTGAAGTGCTTCCCTGGCCGGCTCGCTCTCCGGATCTTTCGCCGATAGAAAATATGGGGTCCAACGAGTGACCCAGATTACATCCCCAGCTGCCACACCAGATGATCTTTAGCAACGTGTGGAAGCTGCTTGGGCTGCTGTACCCCAGAAACACATCCAACGTCTCTTTGACTCAATGCCGAGACGTGTGGCAGCGGTGATCTCCAACAATGGCGGCTACTCTGGCTACTGATTCTGGCAGGAACCACATGTCACAGACGACTGTAAACGTAATCATTTGATACTTGGTCAACATGTTATCTACAAAATAAATTTTGTTGTGCTACCTCTTGTCTTTCTTGGTGTTGCATTTACGGTGGCCAGCAGTGTATATAACATTTGTTTGAGTAGAAATGCACTTTGGTGTCAAAATTTGTGTCTCATCGTCTTGTTCTCCTCATCCAAGTCCCAAATCGTCTCCCTAACTCCTAGTGTGACACAACTGGACCCAACAACTGTAAGCTAGGCCCACATCTCACTCATACTCTGGCCTATGTCGAATGTCCTGTCCATGCGTTCGCTATGGTTTCCGAAAACACTCCATATGGAGAACTCTCAAAAAGTTAAAACGACAATAACATCTCGTTACTTCCATAAGCCAACTGGAAAACTCTCCTCTCTCCGTACAGTCTCCCTCCTGAAGACAGGCAAATGTTCCTCCTCCAGTCCCATCGCTGTACGTGGCAAGGAATAGACGCCCACTGGCACGTTTTCGGACGTCGTAGTCGGCACGTGGGAAGCAGTTTTGTGAGAGTCCCTGCGCGATTAAGAAACGCGAGAGCTGTCCTGGCGACAATGCGAGCAGCGTCGTCCCATGCCGTCCCATTTCAATCACAGTGGCGAAATGTTTCTTTTTGATCCTAGCAGATATGGATCTCGGCAGGAATGTTCACAGGAAACGTTAAGTGGGTACCTTGAGATCCATAAGAGTGCTCTGTCCGCAGGCATAAACTACACTACCGGCCATTAAAATAGCTACACCAAGAAGAAATGCAGATGATAAACATGTATTCATTGGACAAATATATTATACTAGAACTGACATGTGATTACATTTTCATGCAATTTGCGTGCATAGATCCTGAGAAATCAGTACCCAGAACAACCACCTCTGGCCGTAATAACGGCCTTGATACGCCTGGCATTGAGTCGAACAGAGCTTGGAAGCCGTGTACAGGTACAGCTGCCCATGCAGCTTCAAAACAATACATCATGAGTAGTGACTGGCGTATTGTGACGAGCCAGTTGCTCGGCCACCATTGACCAGAAGTTTTCAATTGGTGAGAGATCTGGAGAATGTGCTGGCCAGGGCAGCAGTCGAACATTTTCTGTATCCAGAAAGGCCCGTACAGGACCTGCAACATGCGGTCGTGCATTATCCTGCTGAAATGGTTTCGCCGGGATCGAATGAAGTGTAGAGCCACGGGTCGTAACACATCTGAAATGTAACGTCCACTGTTCAAAGTGCCGTCAATACAAACAAGAGGTGACCGAGACGTGTAACCAATGGCACCCCATACTATAACGCCGGATGATACGCCAGTATGGCGATGACGAATACACGCTTCCAATGCGCATTCACCGCGATGTAGCCAAACACGGATGCGACCATCATGATGCTATAAACAGAACCTGGATTCATCTGGAAAAATGACGTTTTGCTATTCGTGCACCCAGGTTCATCGTTGAGTACACCATCGCAGGCGCTCCTGTCTGTGATGCAGCGTCAAGGTTAAGCGGAGCCCTGGTCTCCGAGCTGATAGTCCATGCTGCTGCAAACGTGGTCCAACTGTTCGTGCAGATGGTTGTTGTCTTGCAAACGTCCCCATCTGTTGACTCAGGGATCGAGACGTGGCTGCAGGATGCGTTACAGCCATGCGGATAAGATGCCTGTCATCTCGACTGCTAGTGATACGAGGCTGTTGGGATCCAGCACGGCGTTCCGTATTACCCTCCTGAACCCACAGATTCCATATTTTGCTAACAGTCATTGGATCTCGACCAACGCGAGCTGCAGTGTCGCGATACGAAAACCGCAATCGCGATAGGCTTCAATCTACCAATGTCGGAGACGTGATGGTAAGCATTTCTCTTCCTTACACGCCGGTCAACTGCTGTTTGTGTATGAGAAATCGGTTGGAAACTTTCTCATGTCAGCACGTTGTAGGTGGCGCCACCGGCGCCAACCTTGTGTGAATGCTCTGAAAAGCTAATCATTTGCATATCACAGCATCTTCTTCATGTCGATTAAATTTCGCGTCTGTAGCACGTCATCTTTGTGGTGTAGCAATTTTAATAGCCAGTTGTGTATTGTCGGGCACTGGCCCATCACGGCTCGGCTGAAGAAGTCGTAAAAGTTCAGTACAGGGCCTCTGGGACAATGCACCATGGCTCGCTATGAGCTCCTCTCTTCCTGAGGCTAGGTGATTGCCGCCGCTTCGCCCACGTACTACTGCGTGAGTTCAACTCCGTGAAAGCGGCATCCGTAGCTCTCAGGCCCAGCCTACATACTGGGTCAGCGTCCGTCCTTGTTCCGCGAAGTAACACAAATGAAGCGACTTTTTCCGCCTTCTACTTGTAGGGAGCTTTCTTTCGGTAGCTGCAGCTGTAACTGACCACCAAAACACAAACGCAGTCCTGTCGCATCTAGTTACTCCATGCAATACGCCTTAATGAACTTAGTATGCAACCACTGTCAACCTTCCTTATTAACATTATATCGATTGCAGTGTACTCAGAACTCGAGACCAGTACCTTAATTGTATATGCCGTCATAACGTGAATAATTAGAGAGATTTCAACTGTCTGAGATAGACGGTCGGTGTGGCCGAGCGGTTCTAGCCCCTTCAGTCTGGAACCGCGCGACCGCTACGGTCGCAGGTTCGAATCCTGCCTCGGGCATGAATGAGTGCGATGTCCTTAGTTTAGTTAGGGTTAAGCAGTTCTAAGTTCTAGGGGACTGATGACCTCATGTGTTAAGTCCCATAGTGCTCAGAGCCATCTGAACCATTTTTGTTTGAGATACATTAAGACTGTCATATAAAAATCTTTCTGAGCATTCCTGAGTACATGTCTGCTCGATATCATTTTCGTACACCAGCAATTTTCAATGTATCTCGTACAGTGAATTAGTTTTAGTACTGGACATACCAAAGTTCACTCACTGTATTTTGTCTTAAGCCAAGTATCCTTATGGTGTTTTAAACAACTAGATGCTATAATTACTTATTTCTGCTACATCATGTATTTTCTTCAGACGCCACTAAAGATGGACAGTTCTGAAACCTCTTCTGGTGCAATAAAAGGATGCATCAGGATCTGTATACGGCGTTCTTTTTAAAAATTATAAAGCATGTAGCAACCAGTCACTGAAACATAATTTATTTGTCTTGTTGCAAGTCGTTTCGACTGATATCAGACATCATCGGTGCATTTTTCTAACCGACACATACCATAAGGGGAGGTACTGTCCTTGGTAGATTTTTATCATGAAGTGGCACATCATAGTCAAGCCTCCTATTTAGGTTAGCGGTGGAACTGAAGTAGATTTTTACAACTGTGTTTCTGAGTAACCTAACTAACTTGTCAGACGTTGTACCAAGATATGACAGTTTTACATATTTCGCTGCTAGGATACTGTCAGCTGTCAGTGTAGTTTGTTGTTGTTTGATCAGTTTTTATCTGCTGCGACCCTTTATTAATTATCCAAGTATCATATCCATTGTTTGTTGCATTACGTCACTTTCTTCTTCTTTTTCTTGCAGTGTTGTCTTGCATCAGCGCAGGAGCTGCATGGCTATTAATGGACGGAATATATACACCCCAAATGTCTGTATGTAGAGCTAAGCATGTAAAAGCGAGGGAAAATGTCATAAATGCAATAATGTAACTAAGGTGGGACATTGTTACCAGTCCAGTATTCACCTAGTGGGATGTGGGAAACCAACTAAAGAGCACATCCAAGCCTGCCGACACACTAATCCTCGTCGTTAACACGCTAGGCGATTCTATCCTGGCCCAGCACACTATCCTGTCCCGGAAGTGCTGCTGTCTGGACAGGTTTATTTCAACACATTTTATGGTTCCTGTTTCTTGCTGGAGTTCCGTAAATTGAAGCAGGATATTGTGTGCACTGTATAGCTTTGACCGACATACAGCATTTTGTGTGAGGTAGGATGTGCAGAGTAGTGTGATATAGTGAAGTCTGTATCAGCAGGTTTTCTGTGAACATTGAAAGACACCTGCTGCTTCTGTTTTGACATTTTTGCTGGAAGAAAAGATATAGTGTTGTTCCCTACATATTCAGGGGTAAACAGGATATTTTTATACTACTTAATTTGTTAGAAAGGGTCGTTATTTCACCATCTGTTCCATCACATAGAATGAGTGTGTCATCCACTTACCTCTTACAGAGTGCAACTGTGCTTCTGATACAATATTAACTAGCACTAAACTAAGTATGAGGGGCATTCAATAAGTAATGCAACCAATTTACGTTGAAAAAAATTCGAAATGTGTTATGGAGCATCGTGGAATATTCCTTTCCAGTCCACATAGTTTCATGAAGTTACGATAGGTTCGGCGCTAAAGGTAGCCTCCAAAACGATGTCTGTGCCAGAGTTACGTTCCAAGAAGAGACCTGTCACTGTTTATTTTGTGGAAAACGAGAGCATTGCAGATATTTATAGGCGCGTGTAGAATGTATAGAGAGACCTGGCAGTGAACAAAAGTATGGTGAGTCGTTGGGCGAGATGTTATGTTAGAATGTGCGGACACTCTTTTTCGAGATGGTCAACGGATCACAATAAGACACTTCGCTGCTCATCTGGACGTAACTTTTGATGGTACTGACACAGTCGTCCACTAGTTCGGGTACGCAAAGGTGTGTGCCAAAGTCATAAAGAGCAGCCAAGGTCCATCTGTGCTTCCACGTTACAAGTCTACTCGTGACAATCTTTTTGTCGAGCATTGCCACAGACGATGGAACATCGGTTCATAACTTCGGACCGCAGACAAAACGGCAATCCATGGAGTGTGTAACACCATAGCTCTTATGCTGTACTGATTTATTTTGGCTTTTGTTTTGGTTTAATACTATAACGTTGAGTTTCTGTAAATGTTGTTTGATTGAATAGATAACACAAAGTTGTATACTCCTTTCTTTGTTAAAACTTTGATGTCATGGTTAGATTCTGTGCAATGTAGTATATCTGTCATTTCAATTCTTTGTCCCATTTGGAGGGAACAAAACTTACTATGTATAATTGTAATTTTTGTGTGAATAATTTTTGGTAGAAATGTCAATATGTGCAAGTGTTCTGTTTTATTTAATGTATTTGGTTGCAGTTATGTAAATTGCTGACCTTCACTTAGGATTCTTAGTTAAGCATATGAAAAAGGTGCAGTGTGCACTGCCATGTAAATGTTGCATATTGTGCTGGTTCCGAGATAGGCTTTTTCTGCTGCTTTCCAATGCCTCGGATGGATGGATAAATAGCTGGAACGATTCTGGAATTGGTATTCATCATCGCCACCTAGAAGGGCCAGAGTCCAGCAATTCCGCCTTCGAATCCACCTACCAACATGCAGTTGCCACCACATTGCGCAATCACTGTAACAGGATACTATAATGATGTACAGTGAAGGATCAGCTTACTAGATGTTTTAGTGTGCACAAATATAAGGTAACATATGACAGAGTTTATGTACCTACCTTGATTTTTTCCTTATCATAACACCTCTCAGGTTCCTCTCCGTTTGAACTAAACTGATTACCGAGTGTCCCTACTGAAAGAACAATAAAGATCAGTGTTTTTGCTAATTAGTGTCTCTTGAACATAGTAAAAAAAAAGGAAAGTTAAAGTTAACGTGGCAAGAAAGTGAACTAAAGTAATTGGTGCTTGCAGAAAATAATTTTTCTATTAAAACTGCTTATTAATATGTTGTTCCCAACTTCAAAATTAAACGTTCTTAAGACTGAGGCTTATAAAGTTTTGCTTAGTAAACGATCACATTACTGCCTGTTGTAAATCGCAGAAGGTGAGTCGGTATCTTACATATATGTTAATTCTGTGTCTCACTGTAGTAAAAGTGGAAAACTGCAGTTGTGAAACGTTATATACTCATGTTTACTAAGTGTTTGTCTCTCTTGTGTATTAGAAGTGCGTATTAACAGTATAACAGGATCCACAGTTTGTCTATTGTGTTAATGTTCGGTAACAAGTAACGGAAAGACCACTAATTATGAAAACCATAATTTCTTTATTCAAATGATAGTGAGAAGCAACCTGTTAGTGGATTCCAATTAACTTTCATTTTTAAATAGTAAAGTATTTAACTGAGAGAGACTTAACCTATGTCCAATTTGTGATCCTGCGGTGAATGTTAATAGAAATGTTATAAAGACCGTTCAGTTTGAACAAGCCCAGAAAGTAATAGTGTGTCTCGGTTCTGTTATATTTTTGCCAATAGTTTGTGCTGCTATAGCTGTTAGCTTCAATATTGCCACAAACATATGTATGTGTCAGAGTTCATTGCACTCGCGTGTGGCCAAGTCTAGGTTGTGTTTGTCCGCTAAAGTTACTCATACCTACTTTCTTAAACGAGAACTTTAATCTTTCTCTTGCCTAATTAGGCTGGCGACCGTTTTCCTTTTTCCTTAAACAGTGTAGATAGGCAAAAATATTGTTTGTTACTGTTCGAATATTTACGTATTTCTGACTTTCATTTTCCGATAAGTCACCTCCGTTAGGTACAACACGGTCAATATAACAAATTCCTCTCAGAGGGTAACACTGCTCTGTTGCGTTATACCATAATTGCTTTAATAAAATAGTTTTATTTCACAACCTGCTTCCAGCTTCAAGGTTATGGTACAGAGTAGCAGACAGAAGTGTTATAAGTGGCGCCAACCATTCTCTGAAGAAAAAGTTCAAATCCTAACCCTCAACTGGTAAAGTCATGACGACTGGCTTCTGAGGTTCTGAAGGGTTTATCCTCTTTCATGTCCCCATCATGGGACAACGATCAACTCTGAAGTGTGATGTGCTGCGCTCACGAAATTGAAGAAATGACTTCAGCTTGTTCGCCACAAATACGCAAACGAACTTCTCCTTCATCACCATAACGCAAGGTTTCACCCCAGTCTGGTCACCCTAGAAGAGCTCACAAAACTTCACTTGGCTGTTCTTCCTCATTCACCCCAGTCGAGTTATCGCCCCTTCCGACTTGCATCTGTTTGGCCCAATGGAGGATGCATTCTGCACGGGCAGTATATGGACGATTACGAAGTTATTTATGCAGAAAGACGTTGGATTCGACGTCGATTGGTAGGCTGGTAGCATTCGGGCATAATGGCCATCCAAGTAAGATGGCGTAAGGCCATCGCAATGAGCGGAGATTATATTGAAAATTATTGTTTTGTGGTCATAAGAGTGGGGAATAATGTGGTGTGTTGGTATCCTGAGTGAAGCAAACTTGTTTTCATAAACAAATATGAGTTCCATTACTTATTGAACGCCTGTCGTACATCTCTAAACTCTATCACTTGTGGTCTGCAGATCATCTCGTTCTTAGGATTCTGTAAATCAGTAAAAAACGGGACCTTTGCATGTTCACTTCGTTCCCCACCTTTCTTTGTCTGTCAGGTCGTTGATACCGCTTTTTCTCAAGAATGGGCTGATGTATCAAACTGAAATTTGTGTCATATACGTGGATCTCTGGATCCTTGCTGGTGTAAAAAAATTTAAGGTTCTAAGTCGATTTTGATACTTGCAACCTTACTCGTCAAAACGTATATGCTTATCGGTCCTGGTGATCTAGCGGTACAGTGAGTGCCTGGAAAACGACACGTCGCAGGGTCGAATTCCTGTCGGACCACGGATTTTTTAGTCTTCATTTTAAGCTAGTATTCACCTCTCGACGATTTTATGAGTCGCCGGGAACGCCACGGCGTTCTAATTCAACGTTATACTGTAGGTCCCTTGGATAAATGGGGTAGGTCGCCCAGCTGGTGTCCAATACAAGGACTCTCACCAGGCCATTGAGACAATCGTAATTATTATTATTTTATATCTAAATGTACATAATTGATAACGGAACAATCATACCACAAATCGTACTCGCACTCGTCCGATTTTTGATTAAATTCGTTCTTATTATATCCGCAGTTTCGTCTATAGATGTACAGCTATATAATTTAACGATGTCTGGGGTTAAAACTGTGGTGGTGCAGTCAGATAATTTATACTCTTATTAAGTTCATTTCTGTTCTTTACTGAATGTAGTTCTCTCATTGGTTGGGAATACTAACGCAGTAGATTTAAAATATGCCTGTGTGAAACAAACGATTACCAGACTCGCTCGAAAGTAGCGTTACTCGGTGTTTATCCAAGGCCGCCATATTATATTTCAGGTACACTGTTTACAGGTATGTAGAAACCTTAGTGCAGCGAAAGTACATCAAAAGCAGTGTTAGATTAAGCAGTACTATAGTGTAACAGCTCCACCAATGTGTTAAAGATTCAGATGAAGCTAGCGACAGCGAAATTGAATGAACAGCATACATAAAAATGGAATATCACACGCTCATCACACCATAAAACTGAGCAGTACTATCTGTATTCGGTACAGTCTGCAGTATCAATCTCAACAACGAGACTCATGACTACTCCTGCTGACGACAGAAGTGGACATCGAATACTGGACACCCACTGGCGGTCTCCTCCTTCCAAATAGCCAGCAAGAAAACTACGAACAAAGACGGTTCTAGGTTAGATTAGAATAAGAGATTTTATCTTTATCTGTTTGCGTAAACGACTAATCATGAGCAAGAAATGCTTGGAGCGCGTTGAGCTGTGTTAAACTAAAACAAAATCAATAAATGGGACACGTAGCAGAATAATACAAACCATTACGGACGGTCGTTCTTATTTTTATGTACTCTGGATCTGGGTTTGCGACCGCATTTATTTTTCGATGTCTTCGTATTTTTCCCGCAGCCACTTCATGTCAGCTTCCTAAGTGAATTATAGTGCCGTATGTCAGCTAGCACAATAAAGGTTCAGTTAATGAAAGGACTAGGCCACAATTCTCAAACATGATTGGCTTTATTACAATATAACTCTCCAAGTAAGTTTTATTCCTTGGTACTGATTAAAAAAAAATCACAAAGCATAAAATTTTAAGACAAAGTTTCTCGTAAATACATCACTCTAGTTAAATATAGAAGTCTCTAAAACAAATTCAAGCAGACAAGTAAATGACTTTAGGGGTAACATCTGCAATAGTTCAACAGAGGATCATTAAACAGCATTAAACACAGTAGTGGTTCTAAAATTAAGCCACCACTCACGCAACTACAAATGCATCAGGTGACAGTGGTTATAATTGCAGGCGTATACTTAAAGCAGGGTTACACAGCTTTCCCTTCATAACACATGAACTGCCGCTCTTGGTACGCGTCCTTTTACTCTCCAACAATCAACAGGCCCAGCTCGACCGTCTCCTCAGGCAGTTCGTTGTACACACGGGAGACAACAAAAAGTAACAAGACAGTCTTCTAAAACACACAAACAGATGGTGTTAATTCGACAAGCTTCAAAAACATGTTCGTACGTGCTTCAGAGAATACAGGCCAGACAATAATCACAGTTTAAGCTATGGCCTGGGAAACTTCAAGCAACCAATTGGTCCTGTAAATAAAACAAAAAAATTTAACCACACTTGATAAACCAGAAAAACACGGGCATTTCACTACTAAGACAATCGTTCAGGACTGGCAGTTGACAATACCCATAGCTCAGATTGAAGATGTTGAAGAGAATTTCGAATGAGGCAACAAGAGCCAGCAATACATTGAATCACGTTATTACCCCAGTTCAAGGGCTGAAATTTTGCTCACAAAAAAAAACCTATACATGGTTCCAATGCTGTCATGAGAAGAAACAAGGCTGTCCACTCAGAGTCCCGTCAACCAGTGAACGTTAGAATCACCAACGTCAGTACCAACAGTCTCAGTTCTACGCGTTGTCAGCTTATTCTGCCACCCAGCGTGCCTCCAAACACATTGCATGGGCGACTCACGCCTCCTAGCAGCTCCGTGTTCACTCTCTCTTTCGGTGCCTCGCCTCAGGCGCCTGCTACATAGGAAAACTTTACGCCAGACGGGATCGATAACCGCTAGGTCGATGTGCACACATCACTTTTCCACAGCATTTTTGTAGTTTTTTTTTTGTGACTCAACTGGGATCCTTCTCGTGTTACTGAAGACTTATTCATAGGCGCCTCTCTTGTGTTCCGTCCAACTTCCGTGACTGCCGTTTTAGAGGTGAGTATTCTTCTTCAAGAGAACTACCTATTATAGTACCCATTATCGCAGCATCTGTGTAAGAAGTAATAAATTTAATAAATGCAAACAGCTCTCGTTGGTTTGACTTCAATAAATCGAATTGATCGATAAATCGAATTTGTTGTCAAGCCGTTTAGAAAATCTCGATAAATGGAAGAAATCTTACGGTTCAGTCAACAAACAGAAGCAATTGTCATGACAGACTGCAGCGCAAACACTAAATAAATGGAGCTCAGCGCCTGTCTAGCACTTGATAATTCAATTTTTTCATTAGTTTTAGTCGTTGAACTCTTCCTGACACTCGTTTCCTCAACAATCAGTGACGAGCCCCGCCCCTGTTGACTGAGTGGTCAGCGCGGCGGAATGCCACTCCAAGGGGGCCCGGGTTCGATTCCCGGCTTGGTCAGGAGATTTTCTCCGCTCAGGGACTGGGTGTTGTGTTGTCCTCATCATCATTTCGTCCCCATCTCCGGCGTGCAAGTCGCCCAATTAGGCGTCGAATGCAATAAGTACTTGCCCTCGGCGGCCGAACTTCCCCGACTGGGGGACTCCCGGTCCACAATGCCGTACGCTCATTTCATTTCAGTGACTAACCACAGTCTATAGATAATTTGTAAAAATGACTTCAAAGAAATATAAGTGTTGGACTCTCGCAGGAAAGCAGCATGTTACTGAGTCTGTGTAATGTGGAGAAAAAAGGAAAAAGGAATGTAGTGATAGGTTTAGAAATTCCGTCATTCATGCAGTCGACGATCCTGGAGTAGAAAGATAAAAGCGCCAAAAAGTGTCCTTAGGGAGGAGGGGGAGGGGGGGGGGGGGAGTGGACATGGCGAGGTGAGTTTCCGTCTCTTGCAGAATTCTCATTGGAATGGCTCAGCTAATGTACAAGGAAAATGTGTCTGTCGGTGGTTCTACGTTTAAAAAAAAGGCTAAGCCATTCAGTATCAGTCTGCTCACTGGAGGGTTCTCTAAGACGTTTAAGAAAGACATGCATTCGTTTCTCTAACATGATTTATGGAAAAAATGCGAGCGTTAACGGTAGCTTTTGTTCAGCATGAAAAAATGTAAGAAACTGAAGTCTACTCAAGGAAATTTGTGTGTGCCCTTCATTTTAAATACTATAATAAATAAAAATAATAAAACCAGTGAAAATAAACTTTACTTTGAGTTTACACTGGCTGTTAGAGAACGATCAATTAACTCACTGTAAAGAAAACTACTGATTTGGAGTACGGTTTATGAAATCATGCTGTGTGATAACGCACGTCTGTTTCCGTGAGTCCATTTAGATGGCACGAAAAGAAACGCGTGGTTTATATCACATCATGATTACATAATCTATATTCTGTGCATCTGAAAATGGGAGGTTGGCCCTATCGAAGATACTAATCCACTGTACCCACACGCGATCAACGCAATAAAGATTTAATATCAGAAGCTTTTTATCTATTTCTAGTTCTTGTTTCCCTTTGTAAAGAAGTACGTATTTTATTCAAACTACAATACTATTCTTTCAAGTTTTATTTTGACTTTTTACTGTTCCATCTTGATCAGCCAAAGTACCGTTGAACAGAACTCCTATTTATTCGTTGTTACGTCCTTCGAATTACGATTTATTGAGAGTCGAATGTATATTTTTGGAAGTTTCGGGTACCACCTCCTAACGCGTGAGTTGAGTGGTGGGGGACTGCCGCTTGCTGCAGAAGCCTGGGAAGCAGAGGTCGCCTGGAGCGCCCTTTACCCTCTCGCCTGGCCTGTGTGGCGGGTTGCCTGTAGCGCAGCTACTGCAGGCGCCGCTCCGCTGATAACATTGAGAGCAGGCGCAGGCGCGGAGCAGCCGGCTGGCTCTGGGACGCACTCGCCCGCCCATTGTGCGCGTCGCGACAAAATCCTGCGCCTTGCCAGCGACCGGCAAGAGCTGCGGGTCGCTGGCGGCGCGATACGATACGACACGATACGATTCACCCCAGAGGAAATGCAGTCAGCAGGCTCACGGCTACAAAAAAGCACGGCTTAGCAAGGACACAACGGCAGTCTGCGATCACTTGCTACGCGTCCAACGTTAATTGATTTACAATGCTCGCCATTACAGCAAGTAACGACATTACCCATAACGTGCACATCTACAGGGTGTTTGGGGAGGAAAGTTCAATATTTTAAAAATGGTTCAAATGGCTCTGAGCACTATGGGACTTAACTACTGTGGTCATCAGTCCCCTAGACCTTAGAACTACTTAAACCTAACTAACCTAACGACATCACACACATCCATGCCCGAGGCAGGATTCAAACCTGCGACCGTAGTAGTCGCGCGGTTCCGGACTGCGCGCCTAGAACAGCTAGACCACCGCGGCCGGCTCAATATTTTAAACAGTAATAGTATAAGTAATTCTGTACAAAAAATGGTATATGAACGTAGCTCCGCAAATGCTTCGCTAGGGATGTGTGGGTATTGACAGGAACTTTAATTCTGCAAAATTGATGTGCACAACGTGAACGTATACGCAATACAACTGGACCGTAACGTGATTTTCTTGCAAACAATGCACGGGTACATGCCATGTTTACGTTATGCAACCTACCACGCATTATTGTCATGTGACGTAAGTAGTAAGTTGTACAATCCCCCGTTGCTTGCACTGTTGTGCCGTGTAAGTCGCATTGTGTAGTGTACCGGCGACGGATCGGTTAGCTGGGTAGTGTATTGTGTTAACTGTGTTCGTACAAGCACTGCTAACAATGCCATACGTCTACAGTAATGAGGAATACGCAGATATGTTGTATGTTTATCGCTTCTGCAACGGTGTGCTACCTCTGCAAGAGAAGAATACCACAGGCGCTTTCCGACCCCACGACTACCTGCTCGCGGGGTGTTTTACCAAAGGGTTTATCAATTTGCGTGCAACAGGCTCTCTTCCAAGTAGACACTTTATGTCCGAGCGTACACGTCAACAAACGTTGCAAGAACAGGAAGAAATTTTCGCAGGTGTTGAGCGAAGTCTGAGTACGAGCATACGTAGAATGTCCCTGCGTATGAATGTCCCACACACAAGTGTATGGGAAACATTACATGCGGAAAACCTAATTCTATGCAGCGTGTCCAAACTCTCCACGTTGACAGCAATGCGAAAAAACTTCAATTCTGTTACTGGGTAACTGAGAATAGTCATTTGCTTCCATACATACTATTCATTGACGAAGCCTAGTTTTCACGACATGGAATAAACAACACACGCAATAATCATCGATAGTCACGGGAAAATACACACGCTTCAGTGGACAGCAATTTCCAATTTCGTTTAGCCATAAAAGATTGGTGCGCCACGATCGCCAACCTTTTTATAGATCCATTTATTATCAGTCAGCGATTGACGAGAAAGAAGTACCTGCATCCTTTGGAAAATTCATTTGTAGAGCAACTGGATACGTTCCTTTAGCCAGGCGAATTGGACTGTACTTACAACATGACGGTGCTCCTCCACATGCTACTTTACGTGTTAGGGACCATCTCAGTCGCACCTACCCTCGCGGCGGTGCTATTAACTGGGCTCCAAGATCAACTGACCTTACACCTTTAGATTTCTGTGTATGGGGTTAGATGAAATCAGAAGTGCACAAAGTGTAGGTAAATACACAAGATGAAGGACTTTGTCGCATCATTGACGCTGCTGAATTGATTAGTAACCAACCACAAGCAAGAAAACATGTTATCGCTAGAGTGCAAAAGTGCATTGACGTTCATGGTGGGATATTCGAACCTGTTCTGTGAACTGTACAACGTCTGTATGATAAGTGTTAAAGCAATTTGTAAAAGAAGTGGTACATCTTTTTCAACTGAATAGACATAACATGCATGTTGTAATGCATTATGTTCTAAATGTATAGTAAATAAACATTATGTACAAATGTGTAACATAACTGTACTTCTCTGTAACATTGTTTAAGAAATTCACGTTACGGTCCAACTGGATTCTGTATACCTTCATGTTCTGCACATCAATTTTGAGAATTAAAGTTTCTTTCAATACCCGTACCTCCCTAACGAATCATTTGGGAACCTATGTTCACATAACACTTTTTGTTCAGAATTACGTATACTGGCACTGTGTTAAACATTGACCTTTCCTCGCCAAACATCCTGTATACAGTATGCAATGTGTCTAAGTACAGATATTTTTAAATGTAGTACCTTAATATATACACACGCCAATGTGTTGGTTGTTTTCTCTGCGTCGAACAGTCTTCCGACAAATACGTCACAAACTTGACGACCTCAAGTTTTCTACACGGTTGCAGCTGTACCACCGGGTGAAACATACTTCACGAATAGCCATAATTACTAATCCGCTATGAAGAAAATATTTGAGGTATATCCATTGTGAATGACTAACTGTGACTGTCAATAAATATGCAACCTGTTGCTTTTCTAAGATTTATTCAACGATTAACGTGTTTTCGAGCCACTGCAGGCTCTTTATCAGTTATAGTGTTGCAAGAACATTATGTTGTGGACAAAAAAATTGAGTGTATACATTCTGTGAAGTGACAAACCAAGTGTAGCTATATACTTTGTGTATTTTTGTAGATAGCTTAATAGTGTACGTTGTAAGAAGCAATGTGATGTGGATACCACAAGGCACTGCACTCAGCACCGGCACTGCATCTAGCTACACCTGTTCCACAACATAATGTTCTTGTAACACCTCCATCTGATGATGAGCCTGCATTGGCTCTAAAACATGTTCATGGTTGAATAAATCGTCATAAAGCGACTGGATGCATATGTATTACCAGACAAACCACCGAAGTAAATACTGATGTAATGTTGCTCAGTACAGTATCTTCAATCGCCAGAAAAAATATCTGCACTTATAACTGTTGTAAGATAACTTGTTTGTACTCTTTTATTGACTGAAAATGTTGGCAAAATTTAGTGTACTAACAATACTTATTTTACCAAATAAGACATAATACACTAAACAAATTATGTATTGAATTCCCTAATCAACTAACAAATGATTGAACACCCCACTTGGTGACGCCTGCTTAGCAGAGATCAGTGAGCGAAGTACTCTGGCCCTAAAAATGTGAATAATGCAACCTGAATTGATTTGACGCGTAACAGACTTTGACTGATGAAATCTACTGAAGTTTCTCTACATAGGTGCGGCTGAGAGCAAGTGGCGATTGAGATCTGTACGGTCTGACAATCCCAGAGCGGCAGTACGTTAGCCTTTTTATTTCGCGCAGCGACGTGACTTGCAGCTGGCGAAATGTGTGCGGTTGAGGAGGTGAGACGTGGAGGCGGCACCTGTGAATCGAAAGTGACCACGAAAGAAATGCAAAAATCTCACGGTCTAGCGATCAGGCAGACGGATCGCAATTTACTCTCTACCAGAGCCTTGAAATCACGGTAGATTTCAGTGTGTGACACAATCGTTCACCAGTCGTACCAAGGACCAATTTGGCTCACTTATACGACAGAGTGCACAAGAATACCAAACGTCACGACTGGTAAACCAAAAACGAATAAGTGTGCCCTCGGCAAACAAGTAGTCCGAGACGTCTGAAGTCACGCTGTCGGTACAGTAAGAACTTCACCACAGGCTCCCCAGTCTAAACTACTCTCAAGCGAAGTCAGTCTCAGGACAGGTCCCAAGTACCAACCACACATGCCAGAGCTTCGACCAGAAGAGCCTACAAGCCCCAAAGTCCCCACACCCAAGAGCTTCCCAACTATCCAGAAAAAAATTCCTTTTCCCCTCAAAGTGCAAAACGTGCACTGTCTCCCCACTGTGTTGAGCTAATCACAAGGCTCTCGAGGCGCTAAATCTCCCCTCCCACATCACAGCACAATCTCATGTCAAACCAGGGCAAGTGTTAAGAAACCAGCGTCTCTGAAAGAAACAACATAATACGCAGATTATTGGTTTTGTTAAGTTTTCGCAGAGGGGGAAAATATGATTTTCTCCAAAGTCGTGTCTCCTACCCACAGCAACAAGCGAACAGATACACATCTTTATCTAAATCGCCTGTTCCTTGGAGCTTGTTGTCCTAGCTATGAGGTGTACAAAAGATTCCATCTCTAAATGTTTCTCAGATGCCAGAGTTTTCTTTTACAGCAGGGGCAGCCAAGGAAAGTGTATCACTGGCCTTCTTGCAATATCGGTGAACATGAAAACATGTGAATATTTATTACACGTGGCTCTGCACACAATCCCCGGTTTACGACTCCACTGTGTAGACACATTCCTTTAGACCATCGCCTCTGCCCAGGCTTCTGCTGGATCCACAGCAGGTATTGTGGCATTGTTCTGCTGGAGCTCTGTCCTGATGAGGAGCTGCCCTTCTGCTCTGCACGCCTGTGGAGCTCTCTGGCAAAATTTACTTAGGGATAGGCTCGCCAACAATTGTTTCCAACTCCCAACAAGCCGTTTTTACGATCCAAGAATCATAAAAATACCTCCTGCTTTTAGTGTCCTACCAGGCTCCATCAATGTCTGCTCAGACTGTTAACTTTATGGAGTCTCGCTCAAGATGCATTAGGTTGTAATGCAATCTTTAATAATTTTCCATATGCGAAAAATAGGTGGGAGATTAACTTGTCCTCTCTCATCCTTACATGCTGTGCATACACCATGTGGTAAAAAACTTGATGCATCCACTTCACAGGTTGGGAGAATATGTGATGTTATTGCAGTGATTACAGAATCGAGACAAATTAGCCAAGCGTTGGCAGCTTGAACTCACTTATCAGTATGACAATGCAGCAGCTTTCTCCTGGATGAACGCACAAAATGTTACAACTTTTCCTGAGGGGATATTGCAACTGGTCCTTGATGTCATGGGTACTGTCACTAGGACGGAGATGATATTCAAATTGGACCCACGTTGTCTTGCTGGACATGGGAGTGACTCGACATCATGCAGAGTGTTCATAGAGACAAGTGCTATGTGTGAATGAGGTTTGTCCTGTTGAAAAATGGTACTACGTTACTGTTGCCACAGAGGTAACAAACAAGAGCGTGGATGTCCGTGACGTGGTGTTGTGCCATCAGAATTCTCTCAGTCACTCCAGTCGTGATCTGAAGTCATACCAGATGGCTCTCCACCCCATGACGCGAGCAACAATGTCGCTGTGCCTTTCCAAAACATTAGAAGATGAGACCACCGACGATGGTCACTGGGGTAGTGAAGAACTGCGATTCTTCGATGAAATTATTTCGACGCAATTAATGATCAGTGCAGCCTTCCCAGTCAAGGCACCATTCCAAATGCTACTGTTTGTATTGTGGTGTTGTCAGCAGCATATGCATGGGTCGGTTATTTCCTAGTCCAGCTGCAGTTAGTGTCTGCTCAATGGTGTGGGAAGACACACAATGGTGTAGAGAGTTCATTACTTGGTTTTGGCTGCAGACACACACTTGCAGGGGTTAAAAACTGCTGGTGCACAATACAGAGATCCTCTCTTGTGGTGGTCAGGCGTGGTCAACCAGAACCTTGATAACGCGTATGCCTGCTCTCTCGTACCCATGCAGTCCAACAATAGGCCGCCGTCACATCCCGTCGCCCCAAAAATCTGGCTATTTAACGATTCAACCAGCCATGCAGATCAAGACAAACTTTAATGCACCTTTAAAACTCTGTAAAGTGACGATGACACGGTTTCACCCTAGCAGCGGCGTATGTCTGCCCATCACAGTGATCATTAAAGCCGGCCGGAGTGGCCGAGTGGTTCTAGGCGCAAAAGTGTGGAACCGCGCGACCGCTACAGTCGCACGTTCGAATCCTGCCTCGGGCATGGATGTGTGTGATGTCCTTAGGTTAGTTAGGTTTAAGTAGTTCTAAGTTCCAGGGGGCTGATGACCTCAGATGTTAAGTCCCATAGTGCTCAGAGCCATTTGATCATTTAACATCTAAGGAACCCTGGTCCAGAAACGACAGACTCGAAATTTATAAGTGAAAATCGTTCCGAAACCTTTGACCGTGGACTACATGTACGGGTACTGCTCATATTAAGACTGTGGGACAAGAAAATTTCGGGGGTGGTGGTGTGGAGTAAAACAACAAAAAACCTAGTAAACATGGGCTCTAAAATGCATACATTAAGAGCTATGAGCACCTTTTCATTGTCAATACTGTGAAACACATCTCTTCTACTGAAAGATCTTTGGTTTCTACACTTTTGCAGGAGGTAGTATGGATCAGTAAATGTGGGCTATGAAATGCATACTTTAAGGAGCGATTCCGAACACGACCGCAGACCGCAGACTGCACCGACCGGCTGCAGGCGGCCATTGTTTGCAATGTGAGGCGTGCTGAACGCGGCGGCAGCGTCGTCTGCCGCCGTATACCTGCTTTGGCGGCAGACCGCACATCCGGTCAGGGACCGGTAGTGCCGCTGCCGCCAAACCGCATAGCGACCGGAGACTGCTTTTACTGGCCGAACATACCCAATTCGGTGAAAATGAGTTTCTCGGACTCCGATGAAGAAAAGTTAATCAACAGTGTGGCGAAATATTCTGTAATTTATGGCCGGCCAGGGTGGCCGATCGGTTCTAGGCGCTACAGTCTGGAACCGCGCGACCGCTACGGTCGCAGGTTCGAATCCTGCCTCGGGCATGGATGTGTGTGATGTCCTTAGGTTAGTTAGGTTTAAGTAGTTCTAAGTTCCAGGGGACTGATGACCTCAGAAGTTTAGTCCCATAGTGCTCAGAGCCATTTGAACCATTTTTGTAATTTATGACGCAGGGCATGAAGAATACAGAAATGTTTTAGTGAAAGATAACGTCTGGAAAGTTATAGCACAAGAGTTAAATAAAACAAGTACGTATATTCAACTAATTATTTACTAACAAATAGATCCGTATGTGCACTATCAATTATTATATGAACATGTTAAAAAGGCAATAGTATATATGTTTTGTCTTACATAAATCATTATTTACAATCCATTCTTATTCACAACCCATTGTTAACTGCTGCCTCTTGCCACGCCACAGAACCGTATTCACTGGAGAAAAAAATCTTTAAGTTTGTCTCTAATTTCAAAACCACTTCTGTTTAGAAATCCTCCAAAACGAGAAAAGCTATGCATGTTGTTTTGGCTGGTTGCTTCGTTAAAACTATAGCTATAAAATGGAATACCATTTTCTTCAAGATAACCGTCTCGTAGCAAATTGTGTGAACAACATGCCGACAAAACGAGGTCGTCAGCCACTTCAGGCGCCACAGCAATAGGACTATAAAATACCCTAAATACTTGGCTTAATAGCCCAAAAGCCTTTACTGACACTCGACGACCACGGCATAATCTATAATTATAGATCTGTTTGTCTCGATGTGATGCAGCAACTCTTGTCGAATAAGGTTTCATCATACAATCACTGAAAGCAAACGCTCCGTCTCCTATCAGGAAATGTGGCAATTTGTGCCTGGCAAACATTTTGGTGGAGATATATTAAACTCCTTTGCGGCTATTTTCTTGCCCATAGCCGATTTCTGAAATATACCGTTATCAGCCTCTTTTCCGTAAGCGCCGACATCAACACTAATGAATTTACAATTTGCGTCCACAACAGTCCGCAGAACAATTGAAAAAATAATCTTTGTAATTAAAAAACAGAGATCCACTTTTCTCTGGTGCCCTTATGCGAGCATGTTTTCCATCTATAGCGCCTACACAATTAGGTATATTGCATTTAAGCCAAAATTTTTCTTCAATACGTCTGAAATCTGATTCAGTAGAAGGTGGCATCAACAAGGGCAACAGCCTTATTCTTAATATCTTCAAAACATTTTTAACAATTCTTGATATGTAAGATGGTGATATACGATGCGCAACGAAAACATACAGCTAATATAATTTCCATTTACAGGTGATGACTGTAAGAAGAAGTGGAAATTTTTAAGGGACGGTTACCAGAGGTTCAAGAAGAAAAGCAAATTAGGAACGGGCTCTGCTGTCTCAAAATTTTTTTTTTTTAAAAAAAAAGGACACGAACAGCTATCGTTCATTGACAGTGTTGCACAACACAGATCTGGAGGAACAAATATTACATTGACATCATCACAGACAACAATACAAGAAAACCAAGAAGACAGAGGAGATGGAACTCGTCAACTGGACCTTTCGGCATCACAGGAAGAAGATACGGCAGAAACACATACAATAGGAAATAGTGGTCAAACATCTGTGGTAACAAACGATGAACGTTATGTGCCAGCACGGAAATGAAAACGCAGTAAAGTTCGTAGTAATGATGATATAATATTAAAAATGTGGAAAGAAAGGGACGAAATTAGGCAAAATTTACTAAAAACGTTTATGGAACATGAAGATGATGATATTGACTTATTTTTCCGCCACATCAGTACAGTTGTAAGGAGTTTACCTCCAGTTTATAAGGCAGAAGCCAAAAGAAAAATTACTAGGATCGTTTCTGACTATGAAATAATGGCTGCACAGTGCAACACACATCAGCCATGTGATAACAGCAGCCCTTGAACCTCCACAACTCTCTCACAAAGTCTTGGAACTGCAGCACAATCTAATAATGTATAACATTTTGTGGACTGCACTTATTGCGTTTCTTAGGCACTGTGGCATTATGTCATCTTTAATAAAACTGAGCACGAAATTAACCTGTCTTTTATTTAAACGACAGTAGCTCCTGAAGATATTTTCATAACCTAACAAATCTCTTTTTATCAGTGCTGTGTAACTACCTTCTGCAGTTCTACTTTTATATAAAGGCGTTACCAGCTTTCGTCTTCTCCTGGAATGCTACAATAAAATGTCATCGCCTTCCTCTTGCAACAACAGCGCAATAACAGCGGTGGTGTTAAGAGACATCTCGCCTCGCTCAGTTGTTCCCGGCAACTGCATAGCTTGTCTGCCGCTGCGTTCCGCAACGCACCGACTGCAGGCGGCAGCGTTGCCATCTGTCTTCTGCAGCTGCGGTCGGTCGCTGTCGCCGTGTTCGGAATCGCACCTTTAAGAGCTATTTGCATTTGTTCAGTGGACGAGATATGTTTCACAGCAACAAAGTTGACCAAGTACTTACACAGTAGTTCTTAATGTATGCAATTTAGACCCCATATTTACTGGACATCTTTCCTTGTTTTGGTCCATACTGCACATAGGTATTTGCATGCCATTGTGTCCGAAGTATCAGAATGTTTTCCGCTTTTAACTTCAGTCTCGATCATTTCCCGACCGTTTTTCTTACCTCAGATTGCTACGTTTAATCTTCTCCAACTTCCATGGATGTTGGAGAAGATTAAATGCAGCAATCTGAGGTAAGAAATAATGGTCGGGTAATGACCGAGACTGAAGTTAAAAGGTTGTAACATTTTCACGAAATCACCCTTTTCACGATTTTGGGTAGTGTAGACTCTTAAAGGTTAATAATACGCACTGTAAAGTCACGTTAATGTTACCATCTGTCTAAAACCTGAAGAACCATGGTATGCATGTGCGTGTGAAATCTTATGGGACTTAACTGCTAAGGTCATCAGTCCCTAAGCTTACACACTACTTAACCTAAATTATCCTAAGGACAAACACAGACACCCATGCCTGCGGGAGGACTCGAACCTCTGCTCGGACCTGCCGCACAGTCCATGACTGCAGCACCTGAGACCGCTCAGCTAATCCCATGTGAACCATGGTATGCAGTGCAGGCCGCTGCAAGATGTGCAGGAAGAGAGTCAGTGGATTCTGCAAGGTACTGGCAGGGTCGTGACGCTATGTCGACTACAATACCGTGACCAGCTGCGCTAGGTATCTCGATTGAGGATTCACAGCTCAAACAGTCCGATCGACGTGTCTCATAGATTCTCGACTGGGCTTAAATACAGGGAGTATTGTGGAACGTGGAGTATGGTAAACTCATCCTGGTTGCCCTTTGAACTGTGTGACAAGTTGCATTGTCCTGCTGGCAGATGCCATCGTGGTGAGGAAAAGCAAACTGCATGTAGGGCGGCGGGGGAGGGGGGGGGGGACATGGTTCCCAAGGATAGATGGATACATGTGTTGATCCAGTGGGCCTTCTAAAATGACCGGATCGCCCAGGGAATGCCACAAAAACGTCCCCCACACCATAAAGCTCCTCTGTCTGGCCCGTAACATTCCGACAATTGCTGCAAGGGATTTACTTTGAGACGTTTCACGCCGATGAGGCAGAAAACATGTTTCATCAGAAAGGTCACCTGCTGAAAGTGAGTGGATATCCAGCCACGGGACTGGTGTGCAAATTCCAGTCTTCGCTGCCGATGAACGGCAGTCAGCATAGATGTATGAACCAGGCGCCAGCTGTGGGGGCGCACAGGCAGCAACATTCGCCGAGCAGACCCTGTTGGCATGCCCTGGATTCGTCTGGATGGACAGCTGCTCTTCGGCTGCACGTCTATTCACCGGTACACATCTCTGCAGCCATTGTCCATCTCTGACATCTACGGCCCGCTGTGCACCACAGTTGCCTCTGACCTGGTGTTAGCGTAATTTTGCCATGCATGGTAGTTCAATCACAGTGGCACGTAGATAGCTTATAGACTTAGCCCTTTCGGAAATCCTTGCACGTTTGGCCCGAAAACCCATTTTTGAAGTCAGTTAAATTGCTCCGTTTCCGCATTGCGATTACGACTGCACTGTTTTTTAGCATCCCTCTGACACACTTTGTATACCCTCCACTGATAATGCTGCCACGTGCCGCCTCTGAGTGTTTATTGCACGTTGTCATCGAATATACACTGACACACTTCATATGCAGTTATTAACTGAAAATGTGCTGATAGTCCAAGTGGGACATTTCTTTGTTTCTGAAATATTGTGGGATTGTGAACCCCTAAATGGAAAAATGTATTCGCTGCACCGTTACACTGTGCTCATCGTTGTCACATACTTTCTACCAAATCTACACCTGCAAAACATTATCTTTAGTTTGGCTTAGGTCTCCTTCATCAGTGCAATTTCCACCGCCTCCCCATCCCAGATGATGAACTTCGCTGTCACATATACCCTTCCTTACAACTATAACCTGGTCTTGTTCCCCCCCTCCCCAGGGTCCCCTTCTTCCTCTCCCCTCCTTCTCCCCTAGCGGACTTTCCTCCTTTCCCCCCTCCCCCCTGAGACCCCATCTTTGTTTCTGTCCCTCCCACGTCCCTCCCTCCCTGGTCCTCTTCGGCGCGACCCCCACCCATCTCACCCCCTCTCTTCCCCTCCCTCCCTTCTTCCTTCTCCCTGATCACCTTGAGCCTGGCAGATCCTCTGTATTGATCATCATCAGTGTGCCACATCAGTGTTGTGTTTAGTGCTGTTTCTCCTGTGCGTCGAGAGGTGTGACTTTAATTGCGTGCTGGTCTTGTACTTAGTGTTATTATCAGCGATTGTTATGTGCTACGCCTTCTGTCGATACTTTTATGCTCCGGTCATACTGCGCCCTGTGTTCCTTTAATTATCCCAATGTGTGCTTTCTTGCATGCGCTACTTTTTATGGTTTTTATCTCCATTTTACAGTCGCCTCTTTTTATCTATTGTCTTCCATAATGTTCCCCCTTTCTTATATCTATCTACACCATGTTATTTTTAAATGTCTTCTATTGTATGTTTTATGTCTTTCGGATGAAGAGCAGTGCATATGCTGCTGCCAGCCCACCCTGATGGTGAATTGAAATACAATAAAGAAAAAAGAAAAGAAAAGCTTGGCTTAGGGTAAATTGTTTTGTAATATACGGATTAGCGGTACTGGATGACAACATCAGATGTCATTTTATATCCTCAGTTTGTTCATCAAGACATATTTGTACAGCCCCTTTGAAGTTTTCTGTGTTGTTGTTCATTGCACCCTGTTAGCCCTGTAGCCCCGTGTTCCATACAAAAGGGTTCCCGGTAAGCTGCGTCCTGTTATTCCAGGAGTCTGTCGAAAGCTACATAAGATTCACACGTGCAGTTACTGATGTGCTTTGCTCTGAAACGGTTGTCTGGATTTAAGACTGGCTGACAGCTGAGATACGCCACAGAGTTGCCGAGGAGTTTAGGCACTTGAGTGGGAGCGTTAAGGGTATTCTTGTTACAAACAAAAGTGCCTGATGTTAAGCTCCAACCTTTTTGGTGACTAAGAAAATGCAGAGAAATATCTCTGGCGTTTCCCTGTGAAACCTCAGTACGCTAGTCGCTAGAGAAATGGCCACGAATAGTAGAGGTTATCGTGATGAGAAATGGCATGAGAAAGCATCCTGCACTCCCATGCTCCATGCTAACCGCCGTACATGAACTTTCTGAAGGGAGATCGATAAGGTTGGCACCCTGTTGACAAGACTGACAGAGGGGAGCTACCTTGCGTCACATCACAAATTGAGCCTGCCAGTGACATTAAAAAGGGCATTCGGCACCTTGAAGTTCAAGAGTGGACGAATAAGAACAAATGTGTGGATAGAGGCACTCGACAGATCGTTCTCATTTCGTTCTGAATTCATGTAAGCTTTCATTCTGTACATTCTGGAATCACTTGGAGCTGATCGCAGTTCTTTCGGTCATTATTATGATTCTGGTTGCCCCTAGTTATCTAGGAGATTTTCCAAGACGGTTCTGAGTTCTTTCTAGGATCATTTTACTTCATTCCAGATTGATTCTGTGTTCATTCAGAGCTCAACAACACATGCTGTGATCATTCTGAGACTCACACTGGAGATACTTGTAGATGATTTTCATGTGAGCACATCATTTACTCACTTGCTGTTTCACACACAGCGTTCTCACTATGTGTCTTGCAGGCCTATCGGCGTTTTTCCTGCTTGCCTTTTATCTACTTCAAAATATTACTTGGACGTCTCTCTTTCAGTCTAATTACGCGGACGATAGATGCCCCACGTGTGTTGGTTCAAATTGGCTCTGAGCAGTGGGACTTAACTTCTAAGGTCATCAGTTCCCTAGAACTTAGAACTACTTAAACCTAACTAATCTAAAGACATCACACACATCCATGCCTGAGGCAGGATTCGAATATGCGACTGTCGTGGGAGCGCGGTTCCAGACTGTAGCACCTAGAACCGCATGGCCACTCCGGCCAGGACGCATGTTGGGAACCGGCGAATCACTGTTCTTACCAGCACAATAGAGCTTCATTGTCTGCTTGCTAGATTCTTTGCCCGAAGAGCGATGGGAAGAAAGGAACAAGGAATGGCTTAAACTGCTCTGAGCGTCGCCTTTATAGTCACGGACACACGAAGATGAGCACATGAAAGCCACCATAGCCTTCATGCACTGTTGGCTCCATCGATCAGTGAGATGAAATAGTTAATCCGGCCCATTCCACATGCTAAATTCATTTATAACAGTGTACTTTAGGGTTACATTCACAGCTGGATGGTGGGTAGAATTACAGAAGCCCCCATGTGATCTGTTACTTTGAGAGCTTGCAGGGCACTCTCACTTCTGGTTCGGTGTAGGGAATACGATCTACTGCGATTTGACTTCATACATTATGATGAAATGGTGGGCAGCAGGGAAAGAAATACAGTAAGCTTTACCTGTGTTCAAAGGAATAGGGTGCCGCCTTGAATGACTGCAGTAAAATCACGGCGTTGGTGGCCTGACAAAGCGCGTTTTTTCTGGAGAATGGTGAGGAACCATTCCCAGACGGCTGCGCGCCACGGTCGCATGGTGCAGAAATGCATTAAGATGGCTCCGGCTGACAGCCAGACGTCCAGGTATACGGCCTAGCACCGAAAAGTCGCCGACAGCACATTGTAGGCCGAGAATAAAGCAGAGGACGGCCCTTGTTAAGGAGCAAGCCGCCAAAAGCAATGTAAACGTTCTAAGAATTTCTGTGGGACAGGGAAACTGGCATCCGGACGTCCGGATTCTGTTTCAAAACCTGTTTTGTCAATGCACAGAGCTGTTTGCGAGTTTATGGCCGTTCTTTTGCAAACCTTGAAATGGACGCTACAGGGGAAATAACAAGCTGTTTATGGAGGGCTGTGCTTTCACCGTGTATTGTGTTAGCAAAAGACATGGCGAACGCTTGGGAAAGAGGCCGTGAAGCTGAATTTTTTCCGTTTTCTGCCAGTTTACTTCAAAGTCTCTGATCGGCCAAATTGCAGTGCAAAGACCATCCTCCTAGCCTAGAATGGCGGGCTGCAGCTCGTCATTGTATAATAGATTTTACTGTAAATGATGAAAGTATGTGAATGCAGCTTGCCGCTAACTTGGTGTACTGTCTCTCACACATAAACCTGTACAGTAAAGTAAGGGCCTCCTGTTTTATCTTTAGGCTGATCCGTGATAAGACAGGCAAACAATTATACTAATGGAGGATTATGCGTATTTTCTCTAATTTCATTCGCTCTCTCTCTCTCTCTCTCTGTCCTTTATCTATATACAGTTTTAAATATAATATTTCATTACGAGAACTCAGCCCAATAGAATCTCTGGTGGAGCCCTCCGTCTTAATATTCAGCGGCTGGCTTGCTGTAAAAGATCTTTATATCTATTATTATTGTTAAGCGCTGCATTCAGTTGGGAAAATCGATCGTTTGAACAATTCGTTCATTTTACGACAGATTTAGAATTTCAGATGTGTTCGAAGCCTTTTTGGACGATTTTTTAAAATCTCGGTGATTGCAGGCTCTCTTCGTCACAACTGAAACTTCCCCACTAATTACAGGGCCAAGACAATCATCAGTGATTCAGACAGAGAACTCATTCGTCATTCACTCTAGAATAAAAGGGTCACAAACCTTATTTTTGAGGAAAATTGTATATTCAATCCATCTCCATTACATGTTCTGTTTTGTGTTGATTCCAAGTCTTACTTAATTTGCATTTACAGTTTTTCTCTCTCTTCAAATAACCCGCTAGTGGCACAAACGTTAATAGCTCGCTTTAGCGAGAAGAAGAGCACATATGTCTCTTTTAGCAACCCGACAATCTTCCAACAGATACTTCCGAAGCTGTCCTAGTTATCCGTCTATAATAACCATGGAGAATACATAACTGTCTCTCATATGTCTCTCTGTTATTCCAAAGAATAAACGTACTGGAAAATACCTTGGCGTCGACGAGCTGTCGGCGCATATATTACTAGAAAATCCGATCAGATGCTTTTCAAAAGCGAATAAATGTGGATGATTTGATTGACCATTATTAATTATTGCGTGGTAGAGGGTAATTTTCCGTGGGGAGATTACAATTGGCTTGTACGAAAGTGGGGGAAGTGAAAAAAGAGAAAGGTGCTTTTGGAACCGAGCTGAGGAGGAAACACAGAGAAAGGAAGAAGAGGCACCCTTGTACAAGTCTCTTGTACTGGCACTTCGCTAGTAAAGAACTGCAGATCTCTACCTATACGGTGAACTTGTGTCCTTTCCTAGCGTGCGACTTAGAGCCTGTGCCAGTCACCCCCTTAACCGTCAGAGGTCCTGCTTATGTCATCATGGTCACAACGAGTGACGCACGTACCTATTTGTCTTGAGTCGGCCGTCTAAAACATTTGACGTATTCTGACATGCACAGTCGTGGCACGGAGTCAAATAGGTTTGGCAGACCAGCAAACGGGTCCATTTGCATACTGGAATCCATCGGGGTTTCAGAGGCTCATAGAGAAGCACCTGCATTCTGAATTAACTGAACCCGAGTACTTGCATTTTTGGGGAACGTGCATTTAAACAATAAATTGCTGCCATCCATGACTTCAGTCGCTCAACGCATTGTGGTGTGCCGCCTTGACCAGCAACACGGTAAAGTATTCGCTGCTGCGACGTAGGGTTATAATATATACTTCTCAGTACCCTGTTCTTTCGGACCATATTTATTCCTTTATATTTGTGTGGTAGAATATAGATGCTCGGTGGAGGCGTAGTTTGATGCCATAACCTGGATTCACGTGTATGAAGTCAGATAGAGCGAGTAGTGTTCTGGTTAGTCTCGTGTGTGGATCCCCAGCAGATCACCTTGTTCACCATAGATCCCACGTTAGCAAGGCATTTGTTAAATAAAATTTTTTGTGTGTGGTTTGTTTAATAATTTTGTTTTCTTTCATTTTTGAGATTAATAAATCGATTGTGAATTAGACTACAGCTTCTTCCTGAGTTCTGATTAACAGTTCTATTGAATTTTTATGGCAGTCTAGATCCGAAACATAAGGAGTAGCTTTTTCAATTGGTGTCCACTGCGTGGGTCTTTTACTTCATTAACGATAATCTTCTTTCAACTTCGCTAATCGAATCTGCATATCGTTTTTGGCTGCAGTTAAGCAATGTAGCTAAACAACAAAAAGTGAGTGACTTGCCAGTTGAAAATGTGTAATGAAATCTGAATTCGCTCACTAGAGCAGCAACTAATCCATCAGTTCCCTGCTAGTCAGGTAGTCATGCATTTTTAAGTAAATTAACACGTTTTGTTACGTCGCTGTTTTAGGAGGAGATTGGTATTTAACATCCCACCGATAACGAGGTCACTAGAGACAAAGTAAAAGCTCAGATTAGGGAAGGATGGGGAAGGATAGCGGCCGTGCCCTTTCGAAGGAACCGTCCCAGCATTTGTCTTAAGCGATTTAGAGAAATCGCGGAAAACCTTAATCAGGATGGCCCGACGCAGGTATGAACCGTCATTCTCTCGAATGCGGGTCCAGTGCTAACCACTACGCTAATCAGTTCGGTAGGTCACTTTCTTTTCTGCCTCTTTGACTGCTCGCCAACAGCCTTGCTGCAGTGGTAACACCGGTTCCCGTCAGATCACTGAAGTTAAGCGCTGTCGGGCTCGGGTAGCACTTGGATGGGTGACCATCCGGTCTGCCGAGAGCTGTTGGCAAGCGGGGTGCGCTCAGCCCTTGAGAGGCAAACTGACGAGCTACTTGATTGAGAGATAGCGGCTCCGGTCTCGTAAGCTGACATACGGCCGGGAGTGCGATGTACTGACCGTATGTCGCTCCATATCCACATCGAGTGACGCCCTCGGGCGCAGGATGACACGGCGGCCGGTCGGTACCGTTGGCCTTCAAGCCCTGTACGGGTGCAGTTTTGTTTCGTCAGTCTGCTTGGCTCAAATGTTGTAATTGATTTTAAATCAACTTCCTGCTGGACTTGTAACTTTCAACATGTCAGAACTGGATGACAATGCTATATTAACTCGCTTTCTTGTCTGGTGTGAAGCGGAGGGTGCTTTCTATGACACTGGCTTTCCCCTATTCCAGTTCGAGTCATGAATAGTTCGTGGGAAGAACGACTGCTGGGAAGCATCCGCGTGAGCTCCAATCTCTAATGTTTACCTTCACGGTCCGTTCGCGAGATAAAAGTAGCAGGAAAAAATTTGATTGACACTGATGAAAACAAACTAAAGTAAACCTAAAATTTACCAAATGTCTGCGTCATAATCTCATCAATTGTCTGAAACAGATTGAAAAATATCACACACGCAAGACTAAAAGCAGAAAATAATTACTAAAATAAAAATAAATTTTTAATATACAATGTTTTTGCATCGGAATAAGAAGTATAAAATGATTTCTCCTAACCCTTTACTGATTCCTAACTCGTACACAAAGCCCTTGAAATGTATGATTGTGAATTTTTAATAACTATGGAATATTTGTAAGATTTAAAATGAAAATTATGGGACGTATGCAACACATAATTGATGTATGAACAGTTCGCCTCCTTACTGTAATCTACTGCATGTTCCCCAAGTTTATAGTACTCAATCTTACAACTATTTTTACAGCTCTTTAAAATTCAGAATCCCAAATTTTTGAGGACTATCGGTATAGGGTCAATAATCTATACGGAATAGGAGAAACTGTTTTAGAGGCTACTTTTATAATCTGAATTAAAAATGTATTAAATTAAAAACTGAATATTATTTCATTATTTTCTTTTTCATTTCAGCTGTACTATACGAAATATCATAAATAGGAGCGGAGAAAATACCAGTTAGATCTAATATGTCTCGAAACATCAGCACAGTATCTAGCAAGTGTATTCAAATGATAGTGGAGTTTTCGGCTAGCAATATTTCTTCCGACAGTAATGATTCGACTCACATTACTGAGAAAACTGAGAACGTAAGCCTTAAATGGACAGACGTATTCGTTTCTCGGAGCGACGCAATATTCTGAGAAGCAGCATAAAAAAAGCTGAGCGCTCAACAAATCCGATGAAATCCCCGGCGGGACTACGTCTGTCATCAAATTGCCTTCACATCGCCTCCAGCGGGCGTGCAGTGTGGAGCAGTGGCAGAGCCGCATGCCTGGCGCGCTGCAGGTCTTCAGCTCAAATCAGACCGCCGGCGAATATTTGTTATTTTGTGTCTGTCGTTTCTGGAAGGTTCTCGAAATCTCATATCTTCATAGTGCTTCCATATTCCGAAATATTTAACGACAATATAAACAGAAGCAAACTCCATCCAGGAGGCATTTCTGCTTAGTCTGTACGTTGGTATCCGCAATAACATGCTTTCAGTGCCTTGTCATGTACTTCAATACGATCCCACTTTCCTACGCGCGCTTGATTGTGGCTGCGACGTGACGTTGTCTCGTGGAGACGCAGGCAACTTTAAAACACTGACCCTACCTTGGCTCTAACTAGACATCGTGAAACCCGTCGCTAAGCTTCGTAACGCATTTTTTCTATACTGCATTGATAGTTTTTAAAATACATTTTTATCTATTACATAACTGTACGTGATGTAACGTACGTTACTGGAAAAAAAGCGCAGGTGACGCCTGCATATAAGAAGGGTAGAAGGACGGATCCTCAAAATTACAGACCAATATCCTTAACATCGGTTGGTTGCAGGATTCTCGAACACATTCTCAGTTCGAATATAATGAATTTCCTGGAGACAGAGGAGTTGCTGTCCATGCATCAGCACGGCTTTAGAAAGCATCGCTCCTGCGAAACGCAACTCGCCCTTTTTTCACATGATATCTTGCGAACCATGGATGAAGGGTATCAGACATATTCCTTGACTTCCGGAAAGCGTTTGACTCGGTGCCCCTCTGCAGACTCCTAACTAAGGAACGAGCATATGGGATTGGTTCCCAAGTATGTGAGTGGCTCGAAGACTTCTTAAGTAATAGAACCCAGTACGTTGTCCTCGATGGTGAGTGTTCATCGGAGGTGAGGGTATCATCTGGGGTGCCCCAGGGAAGTGTGGTAGGTCCGTTGTTGTTTTCTATTTACATAAATGATCTTTTGGATAGGGTGGATAGCAATGTCCGGTTGTTTGCTGATGATGCTGTGGTGTACGGGAAGGTGTCGTCGTTGAGTGACTGTAGGAGGATACAAGAAGACTTGGACAGGATTTGTGATTGGTGTAAAGAATGTCCGCTAACTCTAAATATAGATAAATGTAAATTAATGCAGATGAATAGGAAAAAGAATCCTGTAATGTGTGAATACTCCACTAGTAGTGTAGCGCTTGACACAGTCACGTCGATTAAATATTTGGGCGTAACATTGCAGAGCGATATGAAGTGGGACAAGCATGTAATGGCAGTTGTGGGAAAGGCGGATAGTCTTTTTCGGTTCATTGGTAGAACTTTGGGAAGATGTGGTTCATCTGTAAAGGAGACCGCTCATAAAACACTAATACGACCTATTCTTGAGTACTGCTCGAGCGTTTGGGATCCCTCTAAGGTCGGATTGAGGGAGGACATAGAATAAATTCAGAGGAGGGCTGCTAGATTTGATACTGGTAGGTTTGATCATCACGCTAGTGTTACGGAAATGCTTCAGGAACTCGGTTGGGAGTCTCTAGAGGAAAGGAGGCGTTCTTTTCGTGAATCGCTACTGAGGAAATTTAGAGAACCAGCATTTGAGGCTGACTGCAGTACAATTTTACTGCCGCCAACTAACATTTCTCGGAAAGAGCACAAAGATAAAATAAGAGAGATTAGGACTCGTACAGAGGCATATAGGCAGTCATTTTTTCCCTCGTTCTGTTTGGGAGTGGAACAGGGAGAGAAGATGCTAAATGTGGTACGAAGTACCCCCCGCCACGCACCGTATGGTGGATTGCGGTGTATGCATGTAGATGTAGATGTAGATGTAGATGTTACACTGGAAGGTGGTGCTTTTTTTTTGAGTCATCAGTCTTGTGGCTGCTTCGATGCGGCCCGCCACGAATTCCTCTCTTGTGCTAGCATCTTCATATCAGAGTAGCACTTGGAACCTACGTCCTCAGCTATTTGCTGGATGTATTCCGATCTCTGTCTTCCTCTCTTGTTTTTGCCCTCTGCAGCTCCCCCTAGTACCATGGAAGTCATTCCCTCACGTCTT
This sequence comes from Schistocerca americana, assembly GCF_021461395.2. Taxonomy (NCBI): domain Eukaryota; kingdom Metazoa; phylum Arthropoda; class Insecta; order Orthoptera; family Acrididae; genus Schistocerca; species Schistocerca americana. The sequence goes on from NC_060121.1 coordinate 130,547,308, forward strand.
AACAGTTGTCTTATCATTCTGTCCCTTCTCCTTGTCAGTGTTTTCCACACATTCCATTCCTCTCCGATTCTGCGAAGAAACTCCTCTTCCTTATTAGTCGACCTAATTTTCAACATTCGTCTGTAGCACCAATTATCAAATGCCTCGATTCTCTTCTGTTCCGGTTTTCCCATTGTCCATGTTTCTCTATCATACAATGCTGTGCTCCAAACGTACGATCTCAGAAATTTCTTCCTCAAATTAAAGCCTATTTTTGATACTAATAGACTTATCTTGGCGCGTAATGCGCTTTTCGGTGGTGCTAGTAAGATTTTTATGTCCTCTTTGCTCCGTCCATCATTGCGTAGGTAGCAGAATTCCTTAACATCATGACCATCAATCGTGATGTTAAGTTTCTCGCTGTTCTCATTTCTGCTACTTCTCACTACTTTCCTCTTTCTTCGATTTACTCTCAGTCCATATTCCGCACTCATTAGACTGTTCATTCCGTTCAGCACATCATGTAATTTTTCTTTACTTTCACTCAGGATAGCAATGTCATCAGCGTATCGAATCATTTATATCCTTTCACCTTGAATTTTAATTCCACTCCTGAACCTTTCTTTTATTTCCATCGTTGCTTCCTCGATGAACAAATTTAATATTACGGGCGAAAGGCTACATCCTTGTCTTACACCCTTATTAATATGAGCAATTCGATCTTGGTCGTCCACTCTTATTATTCTCTCTTGGCTGTTGTACGTATGTATATGACCCGTCTCTTCCTACAGCTTGCACCTACGTTTCTCAGAATTTCGAACATATTGCGTTATTTTGCATTGTCGGACGCTTTTTACAGGTCGACAAATCCTATGAAAGTGTCTTGAGTTTTCTTTAGTCTTGGGTCCATTATCAATCGCAACGTCAGACTTGCCTCTCTGCTGCCTTTATCTTGCCTAAAACCAAAGTGATCGTCACGTAATACATCCTCGCCTGTCCGGTTAGCCGAGCGGTCTAACGCATGGGGCCGAACCGCACAATAACCCTGGGTTCGGTCAGGGGCGCGGAGGGGTGAAGTGGACTGCGGTAGTCGTCGTGGGGTCGTGGACCACTGCGGCTGCAGCGGGGACGCAGCCTCTCCGTCGTTTCTAGGTCCCCGGTTAACATACAACACATCCTCAATTGTCTTCTCCATTCTTCCGTGTATTGTTCTTGTCAGCTACTTGGATGCATGAGCTGTTAAGCTGGTTCTGCGGTAATTCTCGCACTTGTCACCTCTTGCAGTCTGCGGAATTGTGTGGATGATATTATTAAGAAAATCAGATGGTATGTCGCCTCACTCATATGTTCTACACGTCAAGGTGAACAGTCATTTTGTTACCACTTACCCCAATGCCTTTACAAATTCTGATGGAATGTTACCTATCCCTTCTGCTTATTTGATCTTATGTTCTCCAAAGCACTCTTAAATTCTGGTTCCAATACTGGATCCTCTATCTCTTCTACGTCGACTCCTGTTTTTTCTTCTACCGCATTAGACAAATCTTCCCCCTCCTAGAGGTCTTCACTGTACTCTTTCATATATCCGCTCTCTCCTCTGCATTTAACAGCGGAGTTCCCATTCCACTGTTAATGTTACCTACCTTCCTTTTAATTTCACCTAAGGTTTTTCTGACTTTCCTATAAGGTGACTCAGACCTTCTGATTTTCTTTATCGATTTCGTCGCATTTTTCCTGCAGCCATTTCGCATTAGCCTCCTTCCGCTTCCTATTTATTTCATTTCTCAACGACTTGTATTTCTGTATTCCTGAATTTCCCTGAACATTGTAGTACCTCCTTCCTTCATCATCAGCTGAGGTATATCTTTTCTTACCCATGGTTTCTTCGCAGTTACCTTCTTTGTACCTATGTTTTTCTTTCCAACTTGTGTGATTGCCCTTTTTAGGGATGTCCATCCTTCTTCAACTATACTGACGACTGAGCTATTCCTTATTGCTGTGTCTATAACCTTAGAGAACTTCTGACGTATCTCGTTATTCCTTATTACTTCTGTATCCCATTTCTTTGCTTGTCGATCCTTCCAAACTAATCTCTTAAACTTCAGCCTACTTGTCGTAACTGCTAATTGTGATCTGAGTCTATATCTGCTCCTGGGTACGCGTAACAGCTCAGTGTCTGATTTCGGAATCTCTGTATGACCATGACGTAATATAACTGAAATCTTCCCATATCAACTGATCTTTTCCTAGTATATCTCCCCCTCTTGTGATTCTTGAACTGAGTATTCGCTGTTACTAGCTGTAATTGATTAAAGGATTCAATTAGTCTTTATCCTTTCTCATTCCTTGTCCCAAGCCCATATTCTCCTGTAACCGTTTCTTCTACTTCTTCCCCTACAACAGTCCCCCATGACTTTTAGATCTTCATCTCCTGTTACGTACTGTATTATACTTTCCCTATCTGTTAATCTTCAGTTTGAGACGTCGGCATGTATAGCTGAATTATCGTTGTCGGTGTTGGTTTCCTATCGCTTCTGATAAGAACTGTGCTATCACTGAACTGTTCACAGTAGCTCGCTCTTTGCTCTACCTCCCTATCCAGTTATACCATTTCATGCTGCTGTTGATATTACCCCATACTCTTATGACTAGAAATCCTGGTCTTCTTACCATTTCACTTCACTCACACCTAATATATCTAGACTGAGTCTCTGCATTTCCCTTTTCAGCTTTTCTACCTTCCTTACCACGTTCAAGCTTCTGACAATCCACACACCGAATCGTAGAACGTTACCGTTTCGTTGGTTATTCAATCTTTTTCTCAAGGTCATCTCGCCTTTGGCATATGCTACAGATTAAAACAGTGCTCACTAGCTTAATTTATACATAATGAGGACATGACACCTCTAGCGTGTTTATGGATCCTCTTGGGAGCCCTTCTATCTCTTTTTATATTTAAAGACGGTATTGGCCTGTAACTTTTGTATAATGAATCAGTGTGGAAGACACACCGTAACCTAAACGACGACTCAGATGCCACACGTAATACATTGGGCCATAACCTAGACATTGAGCTACTCAGCATACATCATCTGATTAATAGAGATGCATTATTGTACAAGATTCTACACTCGCATTTATTAAAGTGACACAACACAAAATTCGTATCTTAGTTTCCATATATAAAGAATTTATTCCTGTAAAGCTAATAGTTCACCACTTTATGTATCCGGTAAGAATATTTGTAACATTGGTATAAGGTACAGTAATAATATATTTGTAATTACTTTTGGCGTATGTATTTCTTAAACTAGGTATATAAAACTTTTACTTTTATGGATTTGTATGTATATAAAATATAAAGAATATAAAAATAAAAAATTCTTTACACTGTACTTTGAAAACATAATCCTATGTTGCAAAAGACTGCTGCCCTCTAATGGAGCATTAAAAGACTATGTATTCTGTTGATTGCCTCGTAACAGATTCATGTCAGATGTCAACAAGGAGGCAACATGAAGACATTTTATACCCGTCGTATGTAGTATAGTTGTAACTATTGTGCACTGTTCGCAAAGGTATTATCTTGTAGTATGACGACAGACGATACTATGGAATGTCGTCTCCATAAAGTATGTTTACTTCGAATTTGTATGCATTTTATGTTGGTTTGACGTTAAAATTTTCCGTAATTGTACCTTTATGTAAGTTATGTTTGGCAACGGCCTTGCCGCAGTGGCTACACCGGTTCCCGTGAGATCACCGAAGTTAAGCGATGTCGGGTATAGTTGTCACATGGATGGGTGACCATCCAGGCCACCATGCACTGTTGCCATTTTTCGGGGTGCACTCACCCTAGTGATGCCAATTGAGGAGCTACTCGACCGAATAGTAGCGGCTTCGGTCAAGAATACCATCATAACGACCGGAAGAGCGGTGAGCTGACCCCACGCCCCTCCTATCCGCATCCTCCTCTGAGGATGACACGGCGGTCGGATGGTCCCGGTAGGCCACTCGTGGCCTGAAGGCGGAGTGCTTTTTTATAGACATTATGTTTGTTTCTAATTAATGTTAACAGGCAACCAAATGGAAGGGCTCTGTAAATTTTTTTTTCCGTAGAAGTGGTCTGAAGATGGCGACTTAATTTCGCTGAAACTAGTAATCATTGTGTATTTGTGTGCTATCAAGGTGAATAAACTTTTGTAAGAAGAAGAAAAAAGCGTTTAGATACTGATGTCGCTTCCAATACATCATATTGATGTCTTCGCCACCAAATTCAACTTATCTGAATCCGACGGAACACAAATCGGACGCTATCATGCATCAGCATCGCGCCAACAAAACTATTGTCTCTGAATTACAGGAATCGTTGGGCGATGTCAGCCTGTGCCAAATCGTCCATTAACATTTTTACTCCTATTTAAATAACGATCTGCATACGTCTTGCCTATCTACTTTATTCTCTCTTTCGATTCTGACGATATTTGCTTTCCTTCGTCAACTTTTTCCCTCGCTTACGTAAAAAAGTGGTCATGGGCAGCAATGCACCTTTATTTCAACTTTGTTCTGATACTGGGTAAATCTGTTATTATTTGAGTTTACAAGATCTTCTGTATCTGGCGGCTTTCGGCCGGTGGAAACCTCGAACTTCTGGGGGAGAAACAGCCTTTCCCATGTGGCAGGCACGCTAACATTGATTCAGAAATAAGAGTTCGTTGTTCCAGTGGGAGTAAACGTGGCCACGGGCTAGCTACCTTAATCCTGAGACCTAGAATGACAGTACGGTTGTGCTGGATGGATGGCCTCAATTTGCTGTTCAGACGATACAGAACGGAAAGCCTCAGTAAATACTGAGAGGCAGTAAGCTCTCAGTTCCTATTCTGCCATACTGGAAACTACCGTTTCGTCCTGTTGCTGGACAGCACTCCAGAATTCTGATCCACTGTCGTAGCTGAGCCTGAGGAAAGTTTCCACTGCAGTTTTCTGTGGGATGAACGGCTTGAAAATATCAAAATTCGTAGAAACCGCAAAATACCGGCCTTGACGTGAGACATTGTTTCGCGCCTTTCCCAGGCACAAAAACACATCTGAGATTGGCGTTCTGGTATTTAAATTGTTGGTGGGAGACAGCGGAGCTCAATTGCAGTCCCCTCACGGAAGGCACAGGTTGGGCCTTTTCGGTGATTGGCCGAATGATGTGCGTCGAACGGAGACCCTTTGAAGGGAAGCAATTGGGATTTTTCTGAGGGGAGACTCAAGGACGCTTCACCGTGTGTGCTACTCTTAGGGCTGCCGATTCTTTGACAGCAAATTAGGACCTCATACTTTTTCCAAGTTAGCGTAGTTTGATTTAACAATTCACAGGAATTAGATAAATTTCTTGCGATTGCGTCTAACGAGACGACTGCACGGCGCGGTCACAGCCGCGATAGCCTGACCCACGCCAGCAAGCAGCATCGGTCGCACCGTACGGTGGCATCACGCACATTCACTGCAGACACGGTAAGCCTGCACTGCAGTGCGATCGAGGAGAGAGGGTTCCATTTCTTAACTTTAACTTCCGCTAATATTTTCCTCTATCGTACTATTAAAGCAATTATTTGCATACTTCTTTCATTTCCTGTCATGCTAAACTGGGGAAAAATTTTTAATTCAGCACCATTCATGTATCTCTTTCGGAAAGATGAATAGTTCCTTTGAGATCATATACACAGCGTTTCAAAATGCGTTCACAAAAGAAGACGAAGTAAATTTTCCAGAATTCGAATCGAGAACAGCTGCCAACACGAGTAACGTAGAAGTAAATATCCTCGGCGTAGTGAAGCAACTTAAATCACTTAATAAAAGCAAGTCTTCTGGTCCACACCGTATACCAATTAGATTCCTTTCGGAGTATGCTGATGCATTAGCTCCATACATAACAATCATATACAACCGTTCGCTCAACGAAAGATCCGTACCTAAAGACTGGAAAGCTGCACAGCTCACACCAATATTCAAGAAAGGTAGTAGGAGTAATCCACTTAATTAGAGGCCCATGTCGCTAACGTTGACATGCAGCAGGATTTTAGAACACATATTGTGTTCGAACATTATGAATTACCTCGAAGGAAACGGTCTGTTGACACACAATCAACATGGGTTTAGAAAACATCGTTCCTGTGAAACACAACTACCTCATTATTCACATGAAGTGTTGAGTGCTATTGACAAGGGATTTCAGATCGATTGCATATTTCTGGATATCCGGAAGGCTTTTGACACTGTACCACACAAGCGGCTCGTAGTGAAATTGCGTCCTTATGGAATATGGTCTCAGTTATGTGACTGGATTTGTGATTTCCTGTCAGAGAGGTCACAGGTCGGTTTAATTGACGGGAAGTCATCGAGTAAAACATAAGTGATTTCTGGCGTTCCCCAAGGTAGCGTTATAGGTCCCTTGCTGTACCTTATTTATATAAACGATTTGGGATACAATCTGAGCAGCCGTCGTCGGTTGTTTGCAGATGACGCTGTCGTTTATCGACTAATGAAGTCATCAGATGATCAAAACAAACTGCAAAACGATTTAGAAGAAGTATCGAAATGGTGCGAAAAGTGGCAGTTGACCTAAAATAACGAAAAGTGTCAGGTCATCCACATGAGTGCTAAAAAGAACGCGTTAATCTTCGGTTACACGATAAATCAGTCTAATCTAAAAGCATCAAATTCAACTAAAAACCTACGAATTAAAATTACGAAGAATTTAAATTGGAAGGAACACACAGAAAATGTGGGAGAGCTAACCAAAGAATGCGTTTCCTTGGCAGGAGACTTAAAAAATGTAACAGACCTGCTAAGGAGACTGCCTACACTAAGATTGTCCGTCCTCTTTTAGAATACTGTGTGGAATCCTTACCAGAAAGGACTGACGGAGTACATCGAAAAAGTTCAAAGAAAGGCAGCACGTTATGTATTATCGCGAAATATGGCAGAGAGTTTCACAGAAATGATACAGGATTTGAGACGGACATCATTAAAAGAAAGGCGTTTTTCGTTGCGACGGAATCTTCTCACGAAATTCTAATCACCAACTTTCTCCTCCGAATGCGAAAATATTTTGTTGACACCGACGTACATAGGAAGGAACGATCACAAAGATAAAGTAAGGGAAATGAGATGTCGTACGGAAAGATATAAGCGTTCATTCTTCCCGCGCGCTATACGAGATTGGAATAATAGAGAATTGTGTAGGTGGTTCGATGAACCCTCTGCCAGGCACTTAAATGTGATTTGCAGAGTATCCATGTAGATGTAGCTGTAGACAGGGATTAGCGACCACAAGGCAGTAGCTGCTAGGCTGAATATCGTAACTTCTACAACCATAAAATAGAAACGAAAAGTCTATCTATTTTAAAAAAGGTGATAAAAATGGTCTTAACGCCTTTGTAAGAGACAGTCTGCACTCCTTGCGATGTGATCATGTAAGCGTAGAAAAGTTGTGGAATGATTTAAAAGAGATAGTATCGACAGCAATTGAGAGATATATACCACATAAATTAATAAGTGATGGTACTGATCCCCCATGGTAGACAAAACGGGTCAGATCGCTGTTGCAGAAGCACCGAAAAAATCCCGAAGACTGGCAAAGTTTTACAGAAGTTCGAAATATGGCGCGTACTTCAATGCGAGATGCTTTCAATAATTTCCACAACGAAACTGTCTCGAAATCAGGTATAAAACCCAAAGTGATTCTGGTCATACATAAAGCACACCAGCGGCAAGACGCAATCAATACCTTCACTGCGCGATAACAACGGTGAAGTCAGTGATGACAGTGCCACAAAGCAGAGTTATTAAACACGATTATCTGAAACTCCTTCACCAAAGAAGACGAAGTAAATACTCCTGAATTCCATCAAGAGCAACTGACAAGATGAGAAACATAGAAATAGATACCCTCGGTGTAACAAAGCAGCTTAAATCACTTAATAAAAGCAAGGATTCTGGTCCAGATTGTATACCAGTCAGGTTCCTCTCAGAGTATGCTGGTACGATAGCCCCATATTTAGCAATTATATACAACCGGTCGCTCACAGAAAGATCCGTACCTTAAGACTGGAAAATTGTTCAAGTCACACCAATACCCAAAAAGGGAAGTAGGAGTAATCGGTTGAATAACAGGCCCATATCACTAACGTCGATATGCAGTAGTTGGGGTTGGGTTATTTGGGGGAAGAGACCAAACAGCGAGGTCATAGGTGTCATTGGATTAGGTAAGGATGGGGAAGGAAGTCGGCCGTGCCCTTTCAAAGAAACCATCCCGGCATTTGCCTGGAGCGATTTAGGTAAATCACGGAAAACCTACAGCAGGATGGCCGGACGCGGGATTGAACCGTCGTCCTCCCGAACACCAGTTCAGTGTGCTAGCCACTGCGCGATATGCAGTAGTGTTTTGGAACATATAATGTATCCGAACATTATTAAGTACCTCGAAGAAAACGATTTATTAACACGTAGTGAGCACGGATTCAGAAAATATCGTTCCTGCGAAACATAACTAGCTCTTTATACTTATGAGGTAATGAGTGCTATCAACAGGGGATGTCAAATTGATTCCATATTTTTAGGTTTCCAGAAGGCTTTCGACACCGTTCCTCACAAGCGAGCGTCTTCTAACCAAACTGCGTGCCTACGGAGTATCACCTCAGTTGTACGACTGGATTCGTGATTTCCTGTCAGGAAAGTCACAGTTGGTAGAAATAGACGGAAAGTCATCGAATAAAACAGAACTAATATCCAGCGTTCCCCAAGGAAGTGTTATGGGCCCTCTATTGTTCCTGATTTATATTAACGATGTAGGAGACAATATGAGTAGCGCTCTTAGATTGTTTGCAGATGATGCTGTCATTTACCGTCTTGTAAAGTTGTGAGAACTGGAAAATGATTTAGATAGGATATGTGTATGGCGCGAAAGGCGGTAATTGACCCTGAATAGGCCGGCCGGAGTGGCCGTACGGTTCTAGGCGCTTCAGTCTGGAACCGCGCGACCGCTACGGTCGCAGGTTCGAATACTGCCTCGGGCATGGATGTGTGTGATGTCCTTATGTTAGTTAGGTTTGATTAGTTCTAGGCGACTGATGACCTCAGAAGTTAAGTCGCATAGTGCTCAGAGCCATTTGAACCATTTTTTGACCCTGAATAAAGAAAAGCGTGAAGTTATTCAGGTGAGCACTAAAAGAAGTCTGCTAAATTTCGATTACGCGATGAGTCACACAAATCTGAAGGCTGTAAATTCAAATAAATACTTAGGGATTACAATTACAGATACCCTAAATTGGTAGATTACATAGATAATGTTGCGCGTAGAGCGAGGCAAAGACTGCGATTCATTGGCAGAACACTTAGGAGATGCAAGAGGTCTACTAAAGAGACTGCTTACACCACGCTTTTCCTCCCTATTCTGGAGTATTGCTGTGCGGTGTGCGATCCGCATCAGATGGGACTGACGGATCACATCGAAAAAGTACAAAGAAGGGAAGCTAGTTTTGTATTATCGCGAAGTAGGGGAGATAGTTCCATAGAAATGATACGTGGAGTGGCAATCATTAAAACAAAGGCGTTTTTCGTTGGGACGGGATCTCCTCTTGAAACTTGAACCACCAATGTAGTGACCAAAACCAACTGCGGGAACGCCTTGGGCTGCGAATCGGATCCGCCAGGCGGGGAAGCCGCCGACGATGGAGCACGCACCACCGGGTAAACACAAGGACGAGTCGTACGACAGACCAACGACAACTGACAACAACCGACCACGACCGACTATGACCGACCCAACAAGGAAGAGGTAAACAACGGAGGCTTGTGGAAAACACAACACCAAACACCAACAGTAAATCCACTCGGAACCAGAGCAAGGCAAATGTCAACAACGAGCAACGACCATAACGCAGTACCACCGAAATAGAAACGAAATCCAGAGCGAGTACCAGACTGACTGGACTAGGGTTTTCTTTTCTTTATTATTATTTTTAAACCCGTACAAACAGGCAGGCTGTCAGCAGCATGTTACGCTGCTCTTCAGCCATAGAATAGACAAAGAAACAACAGAAAGAATACACATAAGTTACATTGAAGATGTTGATGGCACAGGTGAACGATGGAGTGCGACGGTGAACACTGAACACTAAACACGACGGCACACACGAGACACTGATGGTGATGATCTCCAGCGCGCGAATGTCCACATAGTGTGTGCGAGTCCGGGGACCTGCCAAGAGGGGAAGAAGGGTGAGGAGGGGGAGAGGGGAGAACAAAGATGCCAATGGCTGAGGAGATGGGCAGAGGAGTAGAGGGACAGGAGAGGGGAAGCCCGGGGGAGGAGTGGGGGGAAATGGAGGAGGGAGGAAGGGGGAGAGAAGGGAGGGAGGGTGCCCAAAGGAACAAACACAGGAAGAGGGAGGGAGGATCAAAGTTGGTAGGAGGGGTAGATGGAGGGGAGGAGGGCATCATCAGGGAGAGGGAGCTGGCGGAAGCCACCTTGGGAGAGGGTAATGAAGGTGAAGAGATGGAGGCCGGGTGGGACATGGGAATACAGGCGCGGCAGTGGGTGGGGGTGGGAGAGGATGGGGGTGACAAGTGGGTGAGGAGGATCGAGTTTTTGGGAGGTGTACAGGATCGGTATCCATTGAAGGAAAAGGAGGAGGTGGGGGAACGGAATGAGGTCGTACAGGATCCGCGTGGGGGAGGGGAGATGGATGCGATAGGCGAGGCGGAGAGCATGGCATTCAAGGATCTGCAGGGATTTGTAAAAGGTAGGGGGGGGGCGGAGATCCAGGCAGGATGGGCATAACAGAGGATAGGGCGGATGAGGGATTTATAGGTGTGGAGTATGGTGGAGGGGTCCAGACCCCACGTACGGCCAGAAAGGAGCTTGAGGAGACGGAGTCAGGAGCATACCTTGGCTTGGATTGTCCGGAGATGGGGGGTCCAGGAGAGGCGACGCCAAGGCACTTAAGGGTGGGCGTGATGGCGATAAGACGGCCATAGATAGTTAGATAGAAATCGAGGAGGCGGAAGGAAGGGGTGGTTTTGCCTACAATGATCGCCTGGGTTTTGGAGGGATTGACCTTGAGCAACCACTGGTTGCACCAAGCGCTAAACCGGTCAAGATGGGGTTGGAGAAGGTGTTGGGGAGCGCTGCATGGTGGGGGCAAGGGCAAGGAAGGCGGTGTCATCGGCAAACTGGAGACGGTGTACGGGGGATGATGGCGGCGGCATGTCCGCCTTATATAAAAGGTACAGAAGTGGGGAGAGGACGGAGCCTTGGGGCACACCGGCGGAGGGAAAAATGGTCTGGGAATCCGTGTTATGGATGGTGACGTAGGAAGGACAGTGGGAGAGAAAGGAGAAGATCAGACGGACGTCGTTAATGGGAAGGGCGAAGGTTTGGAGCTTGAAGAGGAGACCGGAATGCCATACGTGGTCATACACACGTTCGAGGTCCAGGGAGAGGAAGATTGCGGAGCGACGGGAATTAAGCTGCTCGGAAAGGAGATGAGTAAGGTGAAGGAGAAGGTCATCGGAAGGGAAGGACGGCCGAAAGCCACACTGGGTAATGGGAAGGAGACAGTGCTGGCGGAGATGCTGGTGCATGCATCGGGTGAGGATGTATTCCAGGACCTTGCTGAAGACTGAGGTAAGGCTGATGAGATGGTAAGAGGAGACGGCGGACGGCGGTTTACCAGGTTTAAGGAACATCAGGATACGGGAAGTTTTCCACAGGTCAGGGTAGTAGCCAGTGGACAGGACTACATTGTAGAGCCTCGCCAGGGTGGGGAGGAAAGAGACAGGAGCTTCACGAAGATGGCGGTAGGTGACACAATCGTGACCAGGAGTGGTGTTGCGTTTTGTGCGGAGTGTAGCAATGAGATCCTGTATAGTGATAGGGGCATTGAGTTCTGTGTGTGCAATGTTGTCCAAGTACTGGAAACCAGGTGCGAGGGGAGGGACAGAGGGGTCAGTTCGATCGCGGACGTACGAGAAGAGGGAGTAATCGAACTGGGGATCATCGGGAATGGAAAAGATATTGGAGAGGTAGGAGGCCTTACTAAGGGTACCAGGGAAGGGGTGATCGAGAAGAGGATAGTAGGGGGAGGGTCTAGTTCCGGTAAGGCGATGGAAGGCTGACCAGAACTTGGAGGAGTTTATAGGTAGGGTAGCATTTAAACGGGTGCATGTCTGTCGCCAGTCCCAGCGTTTCTTAGCCGCGAGCAAATTTCGAATGTGTCACTGGAGTTGCCGGTGGCGTCGTAGTGTGTCCGGGTCACACGTGTGGAGGAAGGCACGGTAGAGACGGCAGGAGGCACGGTAGAGACGGCAGGAGGAGGAGGTCAGCCTGTGGGGGTAAGGTAGGACGGTGGGGGTTGATGGTGACAGTAGGAATGTGGGCCTGCTGGAGAAAGGAGGTGGCATGGGTAACATCATCAAGGTGGTGGTAGGTGAAGGGGTGGCTATCTACCTGGGTGGAGAGGGTATCCCGGTAGGCATTCCAGTTGACATGGGAATAGTCATTACGAGGGTCAGGACGGGGGCGACGACCGTCTGAAATGGTGAGGATGACAGGGAGATGGTTGCTACCAATAGGCTCCAGGGCATCCACCGTTATGCGGCCAAGGACGTTAGGGGAGTAAAGGATAACATTGGGAGTGGAGTTGGATTCAGGACAGGGAATGGGGATGAGGTCGCCTTGAATGGAGGAGAGGAACCAATGCCACCACCGTAACTGGGCGGCGGAACGACTATGGATGTTGAGGTCGGCGGCGATCATGTAGGAAGAGAAGCTATGGTCAGTGTGGGAGAGGAAGTCGAAGGGAATACGGGCGTTGGGCGGACATAGATGGTGGCGCAGGTGACGGTAAGGCCGGGGAAGAAGAGACTATGGATCAGGTGTTTGGTGGGGTTGGGAAGGAGAGGTTGGAGCCGAACTGGGATCTGGCGGTGGTCACCAATGGCAACTCAACCACGCGCAATAGGGAGGGGATTATCGGAGTGGTGAAGGAGGTAGGGCGAAGTGTGGACAGTGTGGTGGGGTTGGAGGAAGGTTTCATTGAGGAGGAATGCATCCATGCGGTGGGTGGCAAGGGTGTGCAGGAAGAGGTTCTTGTTGGCCGGAAGGGAGCGGATATTGTTGAAAAGTATACAGTACTGTCGCGCCATGACAGGGATTTAGACGATGGTGAAATGGGCTTGGTTGTGGGAGTAGGTGGCATACATTTTTAGGTGGAAAACGGAACGGGCGGCGAGGGATACCTGTTGGATGGTGTGGGGGCGCTGGAAAGGGTGAACGTTTTGGAGGACGATGGTGAGGAATCTGATGATGTCCTCAGCGGTAGGGGGTGGGCGAAGGGAATTGCCAGAAGGGGTGGGGGCGTCCAGAGGGCGGACTGGAACAGTTAGTTCGGGAGTGATAGGAGGGGGTCGGGTCTTACATTTCTGGGAGTAAGTAGGATGAGGGAGGTTACAGGTATTACAGGAGGGGGGGGGGACTGGAGACGTGGGCACTGCCGTAAGAAGTGGGCTTGCTTACAGTGCGGGCAGGTGGGGGCCTCGGAGCACTCAGATGTCGGGCATGCATTATACTGCAAGTACCTCTGGCAGTGGAGGGATTGAGGAGGGGAACGGGAAGGGTCAACCTGGTAGCATTGGTGAAAGAGAAGGGCACCCTCCTTCAGGAGATGGTCTATGGAGGGGGCGTGTTCAGTAAAAACCTGCATAAGTCGGGTGGGGCCAACGGAGTTGTGTATATGGCGAAGCGCACGCACCTCCAGATGGGAGGCGCCTTGAGCTCCGCCAACACCTCCTCCTCTGTGATCGTCAGACTAAGCCGAGTGATCACGGTGGTGAGGGTCGGCGGGCGACACAAGGGTTGAGGTTGGTGGGAGGGTGGTGGGGATGGGGCAGGGGTGAGGGAGTCATTAGTGCCAAAGCGGGTGACAGTGATATGGGTAAGGATATCAGTGTTAAGGGTAGGGCTGGAGGAGGAAATAAGGACAGAGTCACGTCGAGGCATGAGGAGGGAGATGGGGCACCGGGAAAATGTTGGCAAATGAAGAGGGTGAGGTTCCGGGCCTCAAGAAGGGAGGGATCAGGACGGGAGAGGAGGTAGCGGTAGGAGGAGGAGGAGAGGAGGAAGGGGAGGAGGAGGGGGCCAGGACAGGCGGGGAGACATCCATGGCATCATGGGCAGGGGAAGGGGGACGAGGCGGAGGTTTTCTATTTGCAAAGGAGACAGGGGTGCCACTGGGGCGTTTGATGGCGGCGGAGGAGGTGTGGAGGATGGGAGCAACCAGAAGGTGGCGTGGAGTGGCAGGTCTCGGAGCTGGAGTCGATGCCAGAGACGGTGAGGGTGAAGGCAATGGCGATGGCAATGGCGATGGCGATGAGGGGGGACGATGAAGAGTGTGAAGGTGAGAGAAGTGTGGGCTGTGGCCCTCCAGGCCACCATCCGACCGGGAGCCGCGGAAACAAAGGAGCAGAGGGAAGGAGTGGAGGTAAGGGATCAGCGGATGCACGGGATGGAGGAGCCAGGGATGGGGCAAGAAAAAGTGAGGCAGATGGAAGAGTGAGGAGTGGGGGGATGGTTTGAGGGGGGTGATTGAGCACACCACGTGATAGTGGTGGCAGCAGTGGAGGGAGATGTGTATATGATGGCAGTGGTAGTGGCTGTAGAAGTGGTGGTGGGGTTGACATTTTGATAAGGGGATAGACACAGGACAGGACAAAGAAGCAAACGAGGGACGGGCAAGGTGATGAGGAACACAGAGTAAAAGGGACAGAGAACGATGAAGAAGACTGGGGCCAAAGCCCCCCACTCTGCTGCTGCTGGCGGGGGGGGGGGAGGGGGTGGTGACCCGGCTGGCTGGCTGGTGGGGACGCTGCTGCTGCTGGCTGGGACTGCTGGTGGCTGGGACTGCTGCTGGCTGGGACCGCCGCTGGCTGGGACCACCGCTGGCTGGGACCACTGCTGGCTGGGACCACTGCTGGCTGGGATCGCCGCTGGCTGGGACCACCGCTGGCTGGGACTGCTGCTGGCTGGGACCGCTGCTGGCTGGGACCGCTGCTGGCTGGGACCGCTGCTGGGTGGGACCCCTGCTGGCTGGGACTGCTGCTGGCTGGGACCGCTGCTGGCTGGGACCGCTGCTGGGTGGGACCCCTGCTGGCTGGGACCGCTGCAGGCTGGGACCGCTGCAGGCTGGGACCACTGCTGGCTGGGACCGCTGCTGGCTGGGACCGCTGCTGGCTGGGAACGCTGCTGGGTGGGACCCCTGCTGGCTGGGACCGCTGCAGGCTGGGACCGCTGCAGGCTGGGACCACTGCTGGCTGGGACCGCTGCAGGCTGGGACCGCTGCTGGCTGGGACCGCTGCTGGCTGGGACTGCTGCTGGCTGGGACCGCTGCTGGCTGGGACCGCTGCTGGCTGGGACCGCTGCTGGCTGGGACCCCTGCTGGCTGGGACCACTGCTGGCTGGGACCGCTGCTGGCTGGGACCACTGCTGGCTGGGACCGCTGCTGGCTGGGACCACTGCTGGCTGGGACCACCGCTGGCCTTGACCGCTGCTGGCTGGGACCGCTGCTGCCTGGGATCACTGGTGGCTTCTGGCTGGGACTGCTGCTGGCTGCTGGCTGGGACCACTGCTGGCTGCTGGCTGGGCCACTGCTGGCTGCTGGCTGGACTGCTGAAGGGTGGCTGGCAACTGTAATAGACCTATTGCTTCGATTAGAGCAGGAATGGCACAATCGAAGGGCGGTATCCTTTCGGATTACCGCCGGAAATGGACTAGGGCAGAGGGGGTCCATATATACAAAACTGGAGGGAGCGGCTATTGGCCACTCTCTGCACATGGCGTAGCGGTGGCGCCCTCGCTGCGCGAGAGCCGCTGCGTGGAATAGCCGCCACGGAGGCAGAGCCCACTATGGGTTGACCACGTCCATTTGTTCTGGCGCGTGTTTGACTTCCACGGAGGAAACATTCTCTTTACACCCACCTACATATAGAGAAATGATCATCACAATTAAATCAGGGTCGCCATAAACAAATTTAAGTGCTCGTTTTTCTCGAGCACCTTTCGAGAGTGGAACGGTAGAGAGACAGCTTCAAGGTGGTTCATTGAACCCTCTACCAGGCACCTGTGAATAGCAGTGTACCCACGTAGATGTAGATGTAGGTATTTTAAACCCAAATATCGACCGGTTTCAGTCACTGACCATCTCCACATGACATGAAATCCAGCGCACAACAAATTACTTTAAGACGCTTCTAAGAATCCCATGTTGTGCACTCGATTTCATGACATGCTCTACACATGAGACGTGGCCCTTTTTAAGTACTGATAGACGTGGTGTTGTGGCTTAAATTGTTTTAATCCTAATCCGTGAAGATGGTCTGTGACTGAAACCGGTTGATATTTGGGTTTAAAATAAAAGCAATTGATGGTCAAACATGCATTTTATATATTACGAGGGTGAGTCAAATGAAAACCTTAAATATTTTTTTAAATATTATTTATGTGCAAAAGTGTTACAAAGCTGTATCACGTACAAACATAATCTTCCCAACGCTCAATGCAAAGTGCATAAATTCTTTTGGTAGTCCGCGCAACCACTCATGCACAATTAGGCGTACCTCTTCATCAGAAAAGAACTTCTTTCCTCCCATTGTGTCTCTGAGTGGACCAAACACATGGAAATTACTTGGGGAGTGGTCTGGTGAGTATGGTGGATGAGGAAGACACTCAATATGCAGGTCTGTGATTGTTGCAACTGTTGTATGGGCAGTGTGGGGCCTTGCATTGTCATGTTGCAAAAGGACACCTGCTGACAGCAATCCACGTCCTTTTGATTTGATTGCAGGCCGCAGATGATTTTTTAGGAGATCTGTGTATGATGCACTGGTGACAGTGGTCCCTCTAGGCATGTAACGCTCCAAAATGACGCCCTTTTCGTCCCGAAGGAAAGTCAGCATAACCTTCCCTGCTGATGGTCCTGTTCGAAACTTTTTGGTTTTGGTGATGAGGAATGGCGCTATTCCTTGTTCGCTCTCTTCGTTTCCGGTTGGTGAAAGTGAACCCAGGTTTCGTCCCCAGTAACGATTGTTGCAAGGAAGACATCACCTTCTCCTTCAAAGCGCCGAAGGAGTTCTTCACAAGCATCAACACGTCGTTCTCTCATTTCTGGAGTCAGCTGCCGTGGCACCCATCTTGCAGACACTTCTTGAAACTGGAGCACATCATGCACAACGTGATGTGCTGACCCATGACTAATATGTAAACATGCTGCATCTTCCACTGAAGTCACACCATTTGCGAACTTCCTACTCCATTCGTAGACTTGCTGCTGTGACAAACATGCATCATCGTACTGAACCTAAATTCGTCGATTGATTTCAATAGGGTTCACACCTTCACTATGCAAAAACCGAATAACAGAACGCTGTTCTTCCTTGGTGTAAGTCGGAAGTGGGGCGGCCATCTTTATACTGATACTGTGACGGTATGCGTGCATCTGCACTGTGCTGCCACCCACAGGCCATTGTGCACGCTGTTTGTAGCACGCTTACCAACTACAGGATAACGGCGCGAAATTTCGATTTGCTATAACAAGTTTAAGGTTTTCCTTTGACTCCCCGTTGTAAATTTATGTTGACCCTTGCTAAAAGTCATCACACTCAGGTGACAGAAGTCATGGGATACCTCCCAATGTAAGGGACCTCCTTTTGTCCGGCGAAGTGCAACAAGTAGACATGGCATGGATCCAAAAAGTCGTATGAAGTCCTCTGCGGAAATATTCAGCAGCGCTGCCTCTACAGCCGTCCATAATTACATTTGGGTTGCGGGTGCAACAGCTTGTGCACGAACCGACCTCTCGATTATGTCCCATAAATGTCAGTACTTCAATGGGAATCATGTCAGTCGATGTGGCCGGCCGGTGTGGCCGTGCGGTTATTGGCGAGTCAGTCTGGAACCGCGTGACCGCTACGGTCGCAGGTTCGAATCCTGCCTCGGGCATGGATGTGTGTAATGTCCTTAGGTTAGTTAGGTTTAAGTAGTTTAAGTTCTAGGGGACTGACGACCACAGATGTTGAGTCCCATAGTGCTCAGAGCCATTTGAACCATTTGAACCATCAGCCGATGTGGGTGGCCAAGTCACTCTCGAATCGTCCAGAACGTTCCTCAAACCAATCGCGAACAACTGTGGCCTAGTGACGTGGCACATTATCATCCATAAAGATTCCATCGTTGATTAAATGGTTCACAGGTTCGTCTTAAACTCATAAGGAAGTAAACTGGAAAGTCTCCCAGTATGAAGAATCGCACCGAGCACTGACAGTTACCGCTAGCGAGTGATTTTAGAGCAACGACGTACGCGCGTTATTCCAGCCAAGTGGCAGTAAATGGTCTCCAAGTCGCCATGCGTAACTATTTCCAGTTAATGATCGTTTCAGTTGGATCAGAGGACTCAATGCATTCCATCTTGGACAAACAGGGAGAAACTACAAAGAGGGATTTGGAGAACATACTAATGTTAGCTAAGGCATTCCCTCAGCATTCATTTCTCATTTGGTAGAATACAAGCATTCTGCTGATGACATTAACAAAAACGTCATTGTTCTCTAGAAAGTAGAGAAAGGCAGATTATTACGTGGGTGAGTCGAATGAAAACCTTAAATTTGTAATAACAAATCGAAATTTCGCGCCGTTAACCTGTAGTTGGTAAGCGTGCTACAAACGGCGTGCACAATGGCCTGTAGGTGGCAGCATAGTGCAGATGCACGCATACCGTCGCAGTATCAGTATAAAGATGGCCGCCCCAAATCCGACTTGCACCAGGGGAGAACAGCGTTCTGTTATTTGGTTTTTGCGTAGTGAAGGTGTGAACCCTATTGAAATTCATCGACGAATGAAGGTTCAGTACGGTGACGCATGTTTGTAACAGCAGCAAGTCTACGAATGGAGTAGGAAGTTCGCAAATGGTGTGACTTCAGTTGAAGATGCCCTTCGTCCAGGTCAGGCACAACGAATTCTGACTCCACAGAACATTGCAGCAGTTGAGGCCATAGTGAAGGAAAACCACCGAGTGACACTGAATGACACTGCAGCATGTTTACAGATTAGTCATGGGTCAGCACACCACAATGTGCATGGTGTGCTCGAGTTTCACAAAGTGTCTGCAAGATGGGTGCGACGGCAGCTGACTCCTGAAATGAGAGAACGACGTGTTGATGCTTGTGAAGAGCTTCTTCGGCGCTTTGAACGGGAGAGTAATGGCTTCCTTGCAAGAATCGTTACTGGGGACGAAACCTGGGTTCCCTTCCACCAACTGGAAACGAAGAGAGCGAGCAAGAAATGGCGCCATTCCTCATCACCAAAACCAAAGAAGTTTCGAACAAAACCATCAGCAGGGAAGGTTATGCTGACTCTCTTTTGGGACGAAAAAGGCGTCATTTTGGAGCGTTACATGCCTAGAGGGACCACTGTCACCAGTGCCTCACACACAGATCTCCTCAAATATCATCTGCGGCCTGCAATCAAATCAAAGGGACGTGGATTACTGTCAGCAGGTGTCCTTTTGCAACATGACAATGCAAGGCCCCACACTGCCCATACAACAGTTGCAACAATCACAGACCTGCATATTGAGTGTCTTCCTCATCCACCATACTCACCAGACCATGCCCCCAGTAATTTCCATATGTTTGCTCCACTCAGAGACGCAATGGGAGGAAATAAGGTCCTTTCTGATGAAGAGGTACGCCACACGGTGCATGAGCGGTTGCGCGGTCTACCAAATGAATATTTTTCTAAAGGAATTTATGCACTTTGTAAGCGCTGGAGGACTTTCATCGAGCGTTTGGGAGATTATGCTGAAAGTGATACAGCTTTGTACCACTGCTGCACAATAAATAATATTTAATAAAATATTAAACTTTTCATTTGACCTACCCTCGTAAATATCCTAGAAGGAGTAGAAATATAAACACACATGATAAAACAACCAGACAGCAGACTTAATAATAAGCAGAGTTACAGAATAAGATGTGTGTAAAAAATTTCAACAGTGTGTTGACCTAATAATTTTGATTTGGAGTTTATGCCCTGCAAACAAAAATTGTCGAATTTGATGTAACGTTATTTTTCATCCTTATACCTTTTGTACATTCTACCTTCACATGCCAATTGTCAGAAATTGTAATTTACATAATTGTATGAATGTTTGTCGGAGACATATATATGATCTAAGAAATAACAAAAGACAGGTAGTTGAGACTCCTTGACCTGTCACTTCCATGTTTACTCTACGAGGTGCATTCAAGTTCTAAGGGCTGGAAAGAGATATAAACATGCGCATTGTTTTGAAATGAGGCCGCGTTCATTGTCAATACGTCCCAGAGATGGCAACACCGTACGACAGATGGAATTTTACCGCCAACGGCGAGAATGAGAACTGTTTTAAATACTTAAAATGGCGACGTTTTCCTTACTTGAACAGTGTGCAAACATTCGTTTTCTGAATTTGCGTGGTGTGGAAGCAATTGAAATTCATCGACAGTTGAAGGAGACATGTGGTGATGGAGTTATGGATGTGTCGAAAGTGTGTTCGTGGGTGGGACAGTTTAATGAAGGCAGAACATCGTGTGACAACAAACCGAAACAACCCAGGGCTCGCACAAGCCGGTCTGACGACATGATCGAGAAAGTGGAGAGAATTGTTTTGGGGGATCGCCGAATGACTGTTGAACAGATCGCCTCCAGAGTTGGCATTTCTGTGGGTTCTGTGCACACAATTCTGCATGACGACCTGAAAATGGGAAAAGTGTCATCCAGGTGGGTGCCACGAATGCTGACGGACGACCACATGGCTGCCCGTGTGGCATGTTGCCAAGCAATGTTGACGCGCAACGACAGCATGAATGGGACTTTCTTTTCGTCGGTTGTGACAATGGAAGTGACATGGATGCCATGTCTCAATCCAGAAACAAAGCGCCAGTCAGCTCAATGGAAGCACACAGATTCACCGCCACCACAAAAATTTCGGGTAACCGCCAGTGCTGAAAAAATGATGGTGTCCATGTTGTGGGACAGCGAGGGCGTAATCCTTACCCATTGCGTTCCAAAGGACACTACGGTAACAGGTGCATCCTACGAAAATGTTTTGAAGAACAAATTCCTTCCTGCACTGCAACAAAAATGTCCGGGAAGGGCTGCCCGTGTGCTGTTTCACCAAGACAACGCACCCGCACATCGAGCTAACGCTACGAACAGTTTCTTCGTGATAACAACTTTGAAGTGATTCCTCATGCTCCCTACTCACCTGACATGGCTCCTAGTGACTTTTGGCTTTTTCCAACAACCAAAGACACTCTCCGTGGCCGCACATTCACCAGCCGTGCTGCTATTGCCTCAGCGATTTTCCATTGGTCAAACCAGACTCCTAAAGAAGCCTTCGACGCTGCCATGGAATCACGGCGTCAGCGTTGTGAAAAATGTGTACGTCTGCAGGGCGATTACGTCGAGAAGTAACGCCAGTTTCATCGATTTCGGGTGAGAAGTTAATTAGAAAAAAAAAATCGGAGGCCTTAGAACTTGAATGCACCTCGTATATGACAGTCACAAAATGTTCAAATGTGTGTGAGATCTTATGGAACTTAATTAAGGTCATCAGTTCCTAAGCTTACACACTACTTAACCTAAATTACCCTAACGACAAACAGACACACCCATGCCCGAGGGAGGACTCGAACGTCTGCCGGGACCAGTCTCACAGTCCATGACTGTAGCGCCTTAGACTGCTCGGCTAATCCCTCGCGGCTATATAACAGCCATGTCAAACATTACCAAGAATTGTCACTTTCTAAAATCTGTGTACTGTGTTATAGGACATATATTATGTATATTATTGCTAAACATGAGCCGTTATTTTGTTCCTCTGTATCAGATGCCACTGACAAGGGACTGGTGCAATAAGACATGCCGAAAGCTACCCTGAAATTTTTACACAGGAAGATGACAACGAAAGAAATGTACTGTGAAAATTTTAGCTGCTCAGAGGCACTGCAAGTATTAAAAAAAATAGCTGATAATTTCCAAATTCGTAGGGTGCAAAGTGACGGTAGAAATGTACACCACTACTGGCGCTGTAGCAACTGCACATGAGCCGCGCGCGCGCGAACACACACACACACACTCATACACAACCGAGGTCGGGGGTACATTTGTAAACAAAAAAATGTATCAAATGGCTCTAAGCACTATGGGACTTAACATCTGAGGTCATCAGTCCCCTAGACTTAGAACTACTTAAACCTAACTAAGCTAAGTACATCACACACAGCCATGCCCGAGGCAGGATTCGAACCTGCGACCGTAGCAGCAGCGCGGTTCCGGACTTAAGCGCCTAGAGCCGCTCGGCCACAGCGGCCGGCCATTTGTAAACAGCAAACTCGACACAACCCAACCGTAATTTGTAAAGGACGTCTCAGGTTACCGTTCGTTGATGGTTTCTCTAACATTACAGTAGACAGTTATTATTCTCTCGAATTAGCCACTCAAGTAACATATATTACAAATCATCAGTTGCTTTTTGGAGGATTGGTAAGTATTGACAATACAGATATAGCTGATTTAATATTTATTGCCCTTTCGTAAGGCATGCCCGCTAGTAACACCCTCTTTTTCCCTTCCAGGTTCACAGTAATGCGGAATCCAATTAACGTTCTCAATTTAGCAGTGATGAAATATGAAGTACGTGGTTGCCAGTCGAAATCACCTACTTCTTCTGAGGATGTTCTTACGTGATATTTGTTAGTTGATTTCCTTGACATTCATTCGAATGATTTCGACATTTCGTTTGAAATTGTGGATACGCTAGAAGAAATAGGAAATATCTGTAACGATTCCATGAATTATGTTTCGGGCGACGTCAGTGGTGCCCGTAACAGTTCTGAAGAAGACGATTCCATGAATTGTGGTTCGGACGACGTCAGTTGCGCCAGTAACTGTTCTGATGGAGAATACCTGCCAAACCTAAAAAAAAAAAAAAAAAAAATTACTGCAACTGCTTTCAGCGGCAAAGAAAAGGCAGTGAAATATTCGTTAAACGTAGGATGGAAAAAACACTTGAAGTTACGCAGTGTGCGAAAGCGTTTTCGTTTCGTAAAATCGGACCGTGAACTGTACAATTGGAATAAGAAGTAGATGAAGTAAGAAATATGCACCAAACGGAAACCCGAAACCATCCGAATGGAAAACTGTTCGAAAGATTTAGAAATGCTCGTGAGAGTCTATGCACCGTTACCGATGGACATCTACGAGACTTGGCCCTCCGAATTGCATCTGACATGAACATTGCTAATTTCCAGGATTCGTCGACCTGGCTACGCAGATTCAAGAAATCGTACAGAATAGGAAGTTGCAAGATTACCAAGCTTACGTCACGTAAATCTGTAGAGCAGCTGCCAGTGATAGACAATGCAACAGAGAAATTCATAGCTGACGCAATGACGAAACTTGCTGTTATCTCCGCAACTGCTGTTTATAACGCTGATTAGTCAGGTTTCGTGAAAGAACTGCGTGTGCACCGCACTTTATCATTTCGGGATGAAAAAAAAAAAAAAAATCAACTGTTCAAATGTGTGTGAAATCATATGGGACTTAACCGCTAAGATCATCAGTCCCTAAGCTTACACACTACTTAACCTAAATTATATTAAGGACAAACACACACACACCCATTCCCGAGGGAGGACTCGAACCTCTTCCGCGACCAGCCGCACAGTCCATGACTACAGCGCCTCAGACCGCTCGGATGAAAAAAAGACGGAGTCGTTTGCCCAATCAATGAAAGCAATGACGCTTTCATATACGATAATGCTAGTGATAAGGATGTGTGGTTTACTGTTTCCGCAGCTGTATATCTGTTTTCAAGAACCACACGGAAAATTAGGACCGAAAATAAAAAATGGACTGTTTAGTTGCAAAAATCTTGTATTCGACGTATCACAGTCTGGAAAAATGGGTAAGAGTCATTTACATCATTTCGTTCGAAACGTATTCTTACCAGCTGCAGAAACTAATTCATTGCTTTTGTTGGATACATGGTCTTGTCACTAGGACGCCCCTGCTTTTGTGGAGGACGACGAAAAATCCGTACATGTAATGTGAATTCCGCCTGGAACTACTAGTGCCATTCAACCTCTCGATAAAAAGTTTTTTCGACAGTGTAAAGCATATTTCAGTAAATTATCATACAACATAATTTCCGATGCCTCTCTCTCATTTCGGGTTTATTAGCGGAAGAGTATTCTTAGCTCCAGTCACTTGTCAATTAGTCATTTTCTTCACCACGCTTTACGAATTTGATCGAGTATGCCTGATATGCAGAATAACGGCAGGGACCATTTCTGACTCCATCACAGTCCTGTCTAAATAAAACTAGTGGTAACTGCGAAGTGCCTACCTGCATCAATTTTTCTTTTGTCCAGTGTCCCTGCAGCAAGAAAAATGTTTGTTTTTGTCATTCAATAGAGACTTCGCATTTTTGTGACGACTATAGGGAACAAACAAAGAACTGTTTCACTGGCAGTCAAGCGTACAACATTCAAAAATTGTTATAAGGAATGGCCTACTGGAATTGTTATATAATATACACCACTGGCCATTAAAATTGCTACACCACTAAGATGACGTGCTACAGACGCCTAATTTAACCGACAGGAGGAAGATGCTGTAATATGCAAACTATTAGCTTTTCAGATCATTCACACAAGGTTGGCGCCGGTGGCGACACCTACAACGTGTTGACACGAGGAAATTTTGCAACCGATTTCACATACATAAACAGCAGTTGACCGGCGTTGCCTGGTGAAACGTCGTTGTGATGCCTCGTGTAAGGAGGAGAAATACGTACCATCACGTTTCCGACTTTCATAAAGGTCAGATTGTTGCCAATCGCGATTGTGGTTTATCGTATCGCGACATTGCTGCTCGCGTTGGTCGAGATCCAATGACTGTTAGCAGAATATGGAATCGGTGCGTTCAGGAGGGTAGTACGGAACGCCGTGCTGGATCCCAACGGCCCCGTTTCACTAGCAGTCGAGATGACAGGCATCTTATCCGCATGGCTGTAACGGATCGTGTAAAACGTCTCGATCCCTGAGTCAACAGATGGGGACGTTTGCAAGACAGCAACCATCAACACGAACAGTTCGACGACGTTTGCAGCAGCATGCACTATCAGCTCGGAGACCGTGGCTGCGGTTACCCTTGACGCTGCATCACAGACAGGAACGCCTGCGATGGTGTACTCGACGACGAACCTGGGTGCACGAATGGCAAAATGTTATTTTTTCTGTTGAAAAATCAAATGGTTCAAACGGCTCTGAGCACTACGGGACTTAACTTCTGAGGTCATCAGTCCCCTAGAACTTAGAACTACTTAAACCTAACTAACGTAAGGACATCACAAACATCCACGCCCGAAGCAGGATCCGAACCTGCGACCGTAGCGGTCGCGCGGTTCCAGACTGTAGCTCCTAGCCACTCCGTCCGGCTTTTGTGTTGAATCCAGGTTCTGTTTACAGCATCATGATGGTCGCATCCGTGTTTGGAGACATCGCGGCGAACGCACATTGGAAGCGTGTATTCGTCATCGCCATACTGGCGTAGCACTCGGCGTGATGGTATGTGGAGCCAACGGTTACACGTCTCGGTCACCTATTGTTCGCACTGATGGCACTTTGAACAGCGAACGTTACATTTCAGATGTGTTGCGACCCGTGGCTGTACCCTTCATTCGATCCCTGCGAAACCCTACATTTCAGCAGGATAATGCACTACCGCATGTTGCAGGTCCTGTACAGGACTTTCAGGATACAGAAAATGTTCGACTGCTGCCATGGCCAGCACATTCTCCAGATCTGTCACCAATTGAAAACGTCTGGTCAATGGTGGCCGAGCAACTGGCTCGTCACAATACGCCAGTCACTACTCTTGATGAACTGTGGTATCGTGTTGAAGCTGCATGGGCATCTGTACCTGTACACGCCATCCAAGCTCTGTTTGAGTCAATGTCCAGCAGTATCAAGGCCGTTATTTTGGCCAGAGGTGGTTGTTCTGGGTACTGATTTCTCAGGATCTATACTCCCAAACTGCGTGATAATGTAATTACATGTCAGTTCTAGTATAATATATTTGTCCAATGAAAACCCGTTTATCATCTGCATTTCTTCTTTGTGTAGCAATTTTAATGTCCAGTAGTGTAGTACTGCAAGACACATTTCTTTTCAAAAAATTACAAGTCCTTATTGACGAAAGTCGTCTGTGACATTAAACACTGCCATGATTTTATTTTCTCTGCTAGCCACTTTTATCAGAATTACATGTGCAAGAATTGTACTATCAATATGAAGTTATTGAAAAAGATATTTGTACAGCTTAAGGCAGGTTTCCGCGGAACAAACAAGTTAACAAGTAGGAGCAAAATAGAATTCAGCCTGGTGTACCCTGTACACTTCTTGTAGATCTTTCAAATGGACGCCGCTGCAGCTACTTAGTTGTCGCCGCTACGGTCGCTGGTTCGAATCCTGCCTCGGGCATGGTGTGTGTGATGTCCTTAGGTTAGTTAGGTTCAATTAGTTCTAAGTTCTAGGCGACTAATGACCTCAGAAGTTAAGTCGCATAGTGCTCAGAGCCATTTTGAACTTACGTGTCCCTAACCTGTCCCAGTTACCTAATCGTAAAATGGAGACCTGCAGTTTAGCGCGGAATCTGAACCACATATCTTTCGTCGCCATTACAACATTTGTGTGAACTGAATTCACTGTTAGAAATCATACTGAAAAATCTGTGGTCTGAACGGGATTTGATCCCACTCTCTATGTATCACGAGGCGCGTGATTTGCCACTAGACCGTTTACGTTTTAGAAAAAAATAAATACAATATGACCATTAGATCCTACACGCGTAGTGGAAACGCTAACTGTGTCACCTCTTGAGATGATGCTCGACGTCGGTAGTTAGTGTGGTATCTATGAATTTCCCCTCAGTGATAATGAGAAGCCAGGGAAAAATGGCAGGCGACATACAAGGGAAATTTTGGACCAGTGCTAAGGAGAGATGGAAATGCCATTCGGTGTAATGTGCACAGTCTCCACGCATGTCACGCTTTCATACAAATTGAGACACAAAGATTTTTCGTTCCCTGCGCCATTTTGCGTACTCCGTCAAGAACAGTGCGCTCGCGTTGCAAAACGATCCTCACTGAACAGCAAAGTTTCGCATTATCGCTCTAACAAGATAGAGTTGTATATTTGCTCCATAAACTAAAAACTACTAACACAGCGTTCATAGGCACTGTTCGCTACCTCATGTTCTCTTCCGTCCCTTCTAGTATATACGATTCTTCCCACATATAAGCCCATGGTAGTGAATTTTCTGCAAATGCTCATTCACTTCCACCCGCTCCGTCGTAAACCAGGCTTTAGGTACTGTAAATGTCGTGTGACTGGGGCCTCCGGTCGGGTAGACCGTTCGCTGAGTGCAAGTCTTTCGATTTAGCACCACTTTGGTCACTTGCGCGTCAATAGGGATGAAATGATGATGATTAGGACAACACAAGATCCAGTCCCTGAGCAGAGAAAATCTCTGACCCAACTGGGAATCGAATCCACGCCCTTAGGATTGACGTCCTGTTGCGCTAGCCACTTTTTTATTTTATTCATTTATTTTACTTTTTGCGTTCTTTATTATTCTTTGTCTTTGATCGTAGCAGACGCCACATGACATCCGTTGCACTTCGTTCTTGATCTTTTCAATCAGTTTTTTTTAATTTTTTTATTGTAAAGACCAACCAGTTCTCGGGCCGAACACGCTGAACTACCGTGGCGGCATCTGTCAGCTACCGGAATCGGACACTTTAGGTACTTAAAATTGGTGCCTATGAACTCCGGATTAATTCCGCTACGCGGCGCTCTGTGAGTGATTCACCGAGTCGCGCACTATGCGGGCAGGGCTGTACAATCCGCTGTTATAAGCTGTTCTTCGTGCGGCAAAAATGTGTATCTTCAACATTTTTTATAAAATACTCGCAGTGCCTCACAGCAGCTAAAATTCTGGCAGTACATTTCTTTCGTCGTCTTCTTCCCGCGTAAATAAATAAATAAATAGATCAGTGTAGGTTTCGACGTCTTATTGGACCATTCCCTTGTGAGAATGGATTGTAATCCTCAAAACGGGTTTTGGCAAATAGACCACTTCTAATGCATCCCACGATGTATAGAGGATGTCTTTTGATAAACAACTCGCTCCATTATGGAACGACCAACAGCTTGCACAATGCCTAGTTGACCATTTGCGTCCATGGCTTCGTGGGTTCTGCGCCACACTCTAGCCCTACCATCAGCACTTGCCACCTGATATTGGGACTCAGGGACTCATCTGACCGGACCACGGTTGTACAGTCTTCTTGGGTCGAATTGATATGATTACGAGCCCAGGAGTGGCGCAGCACGCGATGTCATGTTGGCAGCAAAGACACTCGATTTGGTAGTCCGCTGGCATAACCCACTGACGTCACATTTCACCGCACTGTTCTGACGGATATGTTCGTGGTACGTCCAACATTGATTGCTGCGATTATTTGACGAAGTGATACTTGTGCGTTAGTACTGACAACTCTACGCAAATGACGATGCTCCCGGTCGTTTAGTGAAGACAGTCAGCCACTTTGTCCATGGTGCCGGCAATGCCTGATATTTGCTATTCTCGTCAATCTCTTGACACTGTGGATATCAAAATGTTGATTTCTCAATCGAATTCCGAAATGGAATAGTACAGTCATCTGTAAATGCGCATATCGCTATCTCATAATTTTTGGCCATTAATATTGCTACACCAAGAAGAAATGCAGGTGATAAACGGGTATTCACTGGACAAATATATTATACTAACTGACATGTGATTACATTTTCACGCAATTTGTGTGCATAGATCGTGAGATATCAGTACCCAGAAGAACCATCTGTGGCCATAATAACGGCCTTGCTACGCCTGGGCATTGAGTAAGACAAAGCTTGGATGGCGTGTACAGGTACAGCTGCCCATGCAGTTTCAGCACGATACCACAGTTCATCAAGAGTAGTGACTGGCGTATTGTGACGAGCCAGTTGCTTGGCCACCATTGACCAGACGATTTCAATGGGTGAGACATCTGGAGAATGTGGTGGCCAGGGCAGCAGTCGAATATTTTCTGTATACAGAAAGGCCCGTACAGGACCTGCAACATGCGATCGTGCATTATCCTGTTGAAGTGTAGGGTTTCGCAGGGATCGAATGAAGGGTAGAGCCACGGGTCGTAACACATCTGAAATGTAGCGTCCACTGTTCAAAGTGGTCAATGCGAACAATAGGTGACCGAGACGTGTAACCAATGGCACCCCATACCATCACGCCGGGTGATATGCCAGTATGGCGATGAGAAATACACACGTCCAACGTGCTTTCACCGCCATGTCGCTAAACACGGATGCGACCATCATGATGCTGTTATCAGAACCTGGATTCATCCGAAAAAATGACGTTTTGCCAGTCGTGCACCCATGTTCGTCGTTGAGTACACCATCGCAGGCACTCCTGTCTGTGATGCAGCGTCAAGGGTAACCGCAGCCACGGTCTCCGAGCTGATAATCCATGCTGCTGCAAACGTCGTCGAACTGTTGTGCAGATGGTTGTACTCGTTCGAACGTCCCTAACTGTTGACTCAGTGATCGAGACGTGGCTGCACGATCCGTTACAGCCATGCGGATAAGATGCCTGCAGTCTCGACTGCTAGTGGTACGAGGCCGTTGGGATCCAGCACGGCGTTCCGTATTACCCTCCTGTACCCAACGATTCCATGTTCTGCTAACAGTCATTGGATCTCGAACAATGCGAGCGGTAATGACGCGTTACCATAAACCGCAATCGCCATATGCTACAATCCGACCTTTATCAAAGTCGGAAACGTGATGGTACGCATTTCTCCTCCTTACAAGAGGCATCACAACAACGTTTCACCAGGCAACGCCGTTCAAGTGCTGTTTATGTATGAGAAATCGTTTGGAAACTTTCCTCGTGTCAGCACGTTGTAGGTGTCGCCACCGGCGCCAAACTTGTGTGAATGCTCCGAAAAGCTAATCATTTGCATATCACAGCATCTTCTTCCTGTCAGTTAATTTCGTGTCTGTAGCACGTCATCATCGTGGTGTAGGAATTTTAATGGATAGTGGTGTAGTTATCTCATTCTCTGCATTGACTGTAATCGAAGTAATCCAATATCAATTTGTTATTCATGTGCGTCAGCAATGAGTATTCTAATAAAGAGGGAAAAATGTAGTACGTTTTTCATTTCCTTGGCAGACGAACAACCTGTTTATTACATACGAAGACCTCATGATTACTAGAGACATCCGTGCGTCATTAATTATCAATTGCCTCATATCTTTCGTCATTAAATGCATGAGTCGACGGAGAGAGATATGCCTGTCCGTGAGGGCCACCGATGCTGCTCTTTCTGGCTGTCACTGGGGTATGTCGAAGACTCGGCCGTAAGCTCACATAAGGCAGAGAAATAGTGTGTATTTGCAAGCCGGTTATATCCATTCATTTCAGCGACTTTGGTCATCCTGGAAACGTGACAGAATGGCAGAGAGGAACTGTCGGTTGTGGACGTGAGCATGAGCAAACTGTGAATAAAGTTCCCCAATTTGTTGATGCATGAATGTGGATTGTCCTGTGTGTCCAAGGCGTATTGTATCACTCTGAGCGATATATCAAAACATAAGAAGATATATCACGGCATAGAACAGTGGTTGTAAAAGGACATGAGCGTCACACCTTGTCAATGACAATCGCTTTGAAACCCAGCAGGGTTTGGTTGCTTCCGTCAGTGAATAGTCGTCGATTGAAACAAATTTACGATCGAAAGTTGAGAAGAGAATGTAATGGATATCTAGAGACAAATACGTCGTAAAAGACCATTGATTACAGTCGTACATAAATCTGCACGCTTTCAATGAGCTAGTGTCCGCTTTCAAACGATGAAAGGGGCCGAAGGCACGGACGACGCAATGAGCTGTTTCAGTCGCTGTGTGTATTGGGTGCAGTTCACGTTTGAGGTAGTTCGATGTTGAGTTAGTATGTATTTCGTACCACGACTTGGGCCCGATGGTGTATATTACCGTAAATATGGACCACGAAGTTTACATCAGTTTTCTCTGTGGCCAAGAGTTACCCTTCCTTCTACACTACTGGCCATTAAAATTGGTACACCACGTAGATGACGTGCTACAGACGTGAAATTTAACTGACAGCAAGAAGATGCTGTGATGTGCAAATGATTAGCTTTTCAGAGCATTCACATAAGGTTGGCGGCGGTGGCGACAGCTACGACGTACTGACATGAGGAAAGTTTCCAACCGATTTCTCATATACAAACCGCTGTTGACCGGCGTTGCCTGGTGAAATGTTGATGAGAGGCCTCGTGTAAGGAGGAGAAATGCGTACCATCACGTTTCCGACTTTGATAATGGTCGGAATGTAACCTATCGTGATTGCGGTTTATCGTATCGCGACATTGCTGCTTGCGTTGGTCAAGATCCAATGACTGCTAGCAGAATATGGAATCGGTGGGTTCAGGAGGGTAATACGGAACGCCGTGCTGGGTCCCAACGGCCTCGTATCACTAGCAGTCGAGATGTCAGACATCTTATCCGCATGGCTGTCACGGATAGTTCAGCCACGTCTCGATCCCTGAATCAACAGATTGGGATGTTTGCAAGACAACACCCATCTGCACGAACAGTTCGACGACGTTTGCAGCAGCATGGACTATCAGCTCGGAGACCATGGCTACGGTTACCCCTGACGCTGCATCACAGTCAGGAGCGCCTGCGATGGTGTACTGAGCGACGAACCTGGGTGCACGAACGGCAAAAAGTCATTTCTTCGGATGAATCCAGGTTCACATGATGGTCACATCCGTGTTTGGCGACATGGCGGTGAACGCACATTGGAAGCGTGTATTCGTCGTCACCATACGGGCGTATCATCCGGCGTGATGCTATGGGGTGCCATTGGTTACACGTCTCCGTCACCTCTTGTTCGCATTGACGGCACTTTCAACAGTGGACGTTACATTTCAAATGTGTTGCGACCCGTGGCTCTATCCTTCATTCAATCCCTGCGAAACCCTACATTTCAGCAGCATAATCGACGACCGCATGTTGCAGGTCCTGTACGGGCCTTTCTGGATACAGCAAATGTTCGACTGCTGCCCTGGCCAGCACATTCTCCAGATCTCTCACCAATTGAAAACGTTTGGTCAATGGTGGCCGAGCAACAGGCTCGTCATAATACGCCAGTCAGTACTCTTGATGAACTGTGGTATCGTGTTGAGGCTGCATTGGCAGCTGTAGCTGTACACGCCATCCAAGCTCTGTTTGACTCAATGCCCAGGCGTATCAAGGCCGTTATTACGGCCAGAGGCGGTTGTTCTGGGTTCAGATTTCTCAGGATATATGCACCCAAACTGCGTGAAAATGTAATCACATGTTAGTTCTAGTGTAATACATTTGTCTAATTAATACCCGTTTATCATCGGCATTTCTTCTTTGTGTAGCAATTTTAATGGCCAGTAGTGTACATGACTCCGACGAGTATCACAATTAATAAAATGGTGCAAATGGCTCTGAGCACTATGGGACTTAACATCTATGGTCATCAGTCCCCTAGAACTTAGAACTACTTAAACCTAACTAACCTAAGGACATCACACAACACCCAGCCATCACGAGGCAGAGAAAATCCCTGCCCCGCCGGGAATCGAACCCGGGAACCCGGGCGTGGGAAGCGAGAACGCTACCGCACGACCACGAGATGCGGGCTTAATAAAATGTTCCGTGCTATTATGCCGTGGTCTAACGGATCTCTCCTTAACATTTCGTCCCCATCTGTGGAGGATATTTTCAAGGTGGATCGTAGCGTCTTTGAACGTGCTGTTGACATCGTGGCACGCTACGCATGTTGGGTCTGCGCAGGGGTGGATGCCAAGGGATATGTGGGTGCTGAGACGGAGGGCAGAAATAATGAAAAGCATACGTCATATGTAGGTAGCTCCGGTTCACTTAACCTTCGAATCAGCAAGTCCAAACACAATCCAACAGTTCCATGAGACAGGTAGGTTCATCGTAAGCAATAACGACACAGGCGAACTTGTGAGGTTTCAAATACAACGAAAGATCTCGAGTAACAGATTGGGACCGGCGTCGGTCCGGCGTCTCCTTAAGGCGACTCCGTGATGGCGCTAGCCGCATTCGTTATAGATCAGTGTCTTAAAGCTGGAAGCGGATTGGTGCGGCTGTCACGTGAGTTACTGCCAACCTTTAGACATGGAGTGCCTGGTGTGGTGTCTCTTCAAGGGGCATCAAGCACACGTCGCTAACATGACTCTCAGCAGCGTATCGGACGTCTACTTCCCTCTAAATGACCCGATTTTTATCCCACAAAAAGTATCTGGGACTGTCTGGAATAGAGAGCGAAACAGGTCCCAAAAGGTTGGTAGTTCTACGGGGTCTAATTATCAATGCGTGGCTTCTATTGCATGTGGGATACCTAAAGAAAATTGTGGGCACTTCTCCTCAGATAACTGAGGCTGTTAGAAAGGTTAGATGTGGCTTTAGGATGATGTGTCCTGGGCAATCAACTTTTCGTCGCCTGTGATTAGAACATTGTTGATGGGCGTCGAGTAAACGCTAATCGTTTCAGTGCGAAAATTCATATACTGTCCCTATTTCCAATCATCGTACGAACGTCGAAATGGCAGGTATTGAGATAACCAATCGTGAAACTGGAAAACAACTACCATCCCTTAGCAGTGGAAAGGCTTCAGGAGCAGATGAGGTATCTATAAGATTCTATAACCATTACGCGAAAGAACTAGCTCCCCTCCTAACAGAAGTTCATCGTAGATCGCGTGAGCAATGAAAGGTACTTAATGACAGAAAAAAGGCTCAGGTCATACTTGTTACAAACTAGGACCGTAGGACAGAAACACATAACTATAGACCTACGCTAAAGCTCCAAACAAACTGGCATAGGCATGCATATTCCAATAGAGAGATATATAAACCCGCAGAATATGGCGCTACGGTCGGCGACGCGTATTTAAGACAACAAGTGTCTGGCGCAGTTGTTAGATTGGTTACTGCTGCTACAATGGCAGGTTCTCAAGGTTCAAAGGGAGTTAGAACGGAATATATATATATATATATATATATATATATATATATATATATATATATATATATACAGGGTGAGTCACCTAACATTAGCGCTGGATATATTTCGTAAACCACATCAAATACTGACGAATCGATTCCACCGACCGAACGTGAGGAGAGGGGCTAGTGTAATTGGTTAATACAAACCATAAAAAAATGTAGGGAAGTATGTTTTTTTTATCACAAACCTACGTTTTTTAAATGGAACCCCGTTAGTTTTGTTAGCACATCTGAACATGTAAACAAATACGCAATCTGTGCCGTTTGTTGCATTGTAAAATGTTAATTGCATCCGGAGATATTGTAACCTAAAGTTGACGCTTGAGTACCACTCCTCCGCTGTTCGATCGTGTGTATCGGAGAGCACCGAATTACGTAGGGATCCAAAGGGAACGGTGATGGACCTTAGGTACAGAAGAGACTGGAACAACACATTACGTCCACATGCTAACACCTTTTTATTGGTCTTTTTCACTGACGCACATCTACATTACCATGAGGTAACACTAGGCTGACCCTTGACAGGATGTTCGACGGGCGTTTCATAGGAAGTGGAGGACGCATAAATTGGCCAGCCCGTTCTCCTGATCTTACACCTCTGGACTTCTTTCTGTGGGGTACGTTAAAGGTGAATGTGTACCGTGATGTGCCTACAACCCCAGAGGATATGAAACAACGTATTGTGGCAGCCTGCGGCGACATTACACCAGATGTACTGCGACGTGTACGACATTCATTACGCCAGAGATTACAATTGTGTGCAGCAAATGATGGCCACCACACTGAACATCTATTGGCCTGACATGTCGGGACACACTCTATTCCACTCCGTAACTGAAAACGGAAACCACGTGTGTACGTGTACCTCACCCCTCATGGTAATGTACATGTGCGTCAGTGAAAAAGACCAATAAAAAGGTGTTAGCATGTGGACGTAATGTGTTGTTCCAGTCTCTTCTGTACCTAAGGTCCATCACCGTTCCCTTTATGATCCCTACGTAATTCGGTGCTCTTCGATACACACGATCAAACAGCGGAGGAGTGGTACTAAAGCGTCAACTTTGGGTTACAATATATCCGGATGTAATTAACATTTTACAATGCAACAAACGGCACTGATTACGTATTTGTTTATATGTTCAGATGTGCTAACAAAACTAACGGGGCTCCATTTAAAAAAACGTAGGTTTGTGTTAAAAAACATACTTCCGGGCATTTTTTTTATGGTTTGTATTAACCAATTACACTAGCCCCTCTCCTCACGTTCGGTCTGTGGAATCGATTCGTCAGTATTTGATGTGGTTTACGAAATATATCCAGCGGTAACGTTAGGTGACTCACCATATATATATATATATATATATATATATATATATATATATATATATATATATATATATATATATCACGCAGAAAATTATTTTGTTTTATTTTTTTAAATATAATCTACACCAGTTGAAAATGTTAAAGTTTTTACGTGCAATGCTTCAGGATCTTGTAAAATCGATAATTTTTTTATATACACTCATGCTCATAAATTAAGGATAATGTGGATACATGGTGAAATAACGCTCTGGTGGGCGGTTTGCGGGTTTAGATCACCTCGGGGTATGACCATGCAGTGTATTTCACCTGCGGTCGTCGCACGGTGGTGCTGGCAGCAGTCCACATACATAGAGGTTTGTTGGTGCATGTCAGAGTACGATGCAGCAAGTAAGTGTACAGACGTTTTCAGACGTGCTAATGGTGACTGTGTGTTGAAAATGGCTCAAAGAACACCTATTGAAAACGTTATGAGAGGTAGAACACTAGGGCGACTGGAGGCTGGTCAAACACAACTGGTCGTAGCACGGGCCCTCCGTGTGCCACAAAGTGTGATCTCAAGATTATGGCAACGATTCCAGCAGACAGTAAACGTGTCCAGGAGCTACAGTACGGAGCATCGACAGTGTACAACACCACAAGAAGACCGATACCTCACCATCAGTGATCGCAGACGGCAACGGAGTACTGCAGGTAGCAGTGCTCGGGACCTTTTCGCAGCCACTGGAACAGTTGTCTCCAGAAACACATTCTACAGACGACTGAACAGACATGGTTTATTCGCCTGGAGACCTGAAAGGTACATTCCACTGACCCCTGGTCACAGGAGAGCCCATAAAGCCTGGTGTCAAGAACACAGTACATGGTCATTGGAACAGTGGTCCCAGGTTAAGTTCACGGACGCGTCCAGGTATAGTCTGAACACTGATTCTCGTCGGGTTTTCATCTGGTGCGAACCAGGAACCCGATACCACCCCCTTAAAGTCCTTGAAAGGGGCCTGTATGGAGGTCGCGGTTTGATGGTGTGTGGGGTGGTACTATGATTGGTGGACGTACACCCCTGCATGTCATTGACAGAGGAAATGTAAAAGTTCAGGTGTCTCGGGACGACATTTTGCACCAGCATGTCCGCCTTTTCAGGGGTGCAGTGCGTCCCACCTTACTACTGATGGATGGTAGCGCACGGCCCCAACGAGATGCCATTGTGGAGGAGTACCTTGAAACAGAAGATATCAGGCGAATGGAGTTGCCTGCCTGTTCTCCAGACCTAAACCCCATCGAGCATGTCTGGGATGCTCTCGGTTGACGTATCCCCCAGGACACTTCAGGAGCTCCGACACGCTCTGGTGCAAGAATGGGAGGCTATACCTCAGCAGCTGCTCGACCACCTGATCCATAGTATGCCAACCCATTGTGAGGCCTGTGTACGTGTGCATGGTAATCATATCCGCCGGTCGCGGTGTCTGAACGGTTCTAGGCGCTTCAGTCCAGAACCGCGCTTCTGCGGTCGCACGTTCGAATCCTGCCTCGTGCATGGATGTGTGTGATGTCCTTGGTTAGGTTCAAGTAGTTTTAAGTCTAGGGGACTGATGACTTCAGATGTTAATTCTGACAGTGCTTACAGCCATTTGAATCATTTTTTGGATCATATCCCATAATGATTTCGGGGTACATGCACAGGAAACGGAGGCAATTTGTAGCACATGTGTTTCGGGACGGTTTTCTCAACTTATCGCCAGTACCGTGGACTTACAGATCTGCGTCATGTGTGTTCCCTATGTGCCTACGCTATTAGCGTCAGTTTTGTGTAGTACCACGTTGTGTGGCACCATAATGTGCTATTGTCCTTAATTTATGAGCATGAGTGTAGAAGGCTGTGGACTGCTGTGTTATAAATGTAATGTCCAGAAGGGGATGAGCACCATGTTGAGGAAGTTGGAACTAAGCTTGAGAGACAAGAAATTTTCTGATGGTAAAACCATAAGAGGCAGGCTGACAGACAAACTGATTGATGAACTACAGCGGTATTATGGGATGGCCATTAGAAATAATACTGAGGAAGTATTGAAAATGAAGCAGGCAGTATGGGCTACGTTCTTCCACAGACTGTCAACCGATGAAAAACCAGTACACCACATTTGCCCTCCTGGACCTGATTCTTTGTGCAATTACCGCAATGACCAGTACTCAAACAGTTCATACAGCCATAAACATTCCTTCCCAGCAGCAGTCATGTATATTGTGGTGTCACCGCCAGACACCACACTTGCTAGGTCGGACCCGCGTGTCGCCACTATCAGTGATTGCAGACCGAGCGCCGCCACACGGCAGGTCTAGAGAGACTTACTGGCACTCGCCCCAGTTGTACAGCCGACGTTCATAGCAATGGTTCACTGACAAATACGCTCTCATTTGCCGAGACAATAGTTAGCATAGCCTTCAGCTACATTTGCTACGACCTAGCAAGGCGCCGTATTCAATTGATATTGAGATTCTATTAATGTATCATCAAGAGCGATGTTCTACAAATGTGGATTAAAGTTAAGTATTCCGGAAGCTACGTACTTTTCTTTATAGCATTCATTACGCATCCTGTTTCAGACCTCACGCCAGCCTGCGTGAGTTTAAGCGCGTGCCTTTCGGCTTCCTCTCATTTTGTCTAGGCTGTCTTGTCTAGACACAACATATATCATAAAACGTCTTTACAGAGACTTGGCAAATCCTGAGTTACTGAGGAAGGGACTGCATGGTCAGACTCAAAATCCCAATGAGTCGTTCAATAATCATATATGAATTCGCTTACCAAAAATTTTTTTTGTTGGAACCATGACACTAAAGTGGGGGTCAGTCCTTAATTTATGAGCATGAGTGTAGAAGGCTGTGGATTGCTGTGTTATAAATGTCATGTCCAGAAGGGGATGAGCGGTTGACGTATCGCTGCACGTCTTCAAACCCCCAGGACACTTCAGGAGCTCCGACAAGCTCTGGTGCAAGAATGGGAGGCTATACCTCAGCAGCTGCTCGACCACCTGATCCATAGTATGCCAACCCATTGTGAGGCCTGTGTACGTGTGCATGGTGATCATATCCGCCGGCCGCGGTGTCTGAGCGGTTCTAGGCGATGTCCTTGGTTAGGTTCAAGTAGTTTTAAGTCTAGGGGACTGATGACTTCAGTATACAGAGAAGTTGCAGCATTAGAAAATTGTAGTGAAATGCAGGAAGATCTGCAGCGGATAGGCACTTGGTGCAGGGAGTGGCAACTGCCCCTTAACATAGACAAATGTAGTGTATTGCGAATACATAGAAAGAAGGATCCTTTATTGTATGATTATATGATAGCGGAACAAACACTGGTAGCAGTTACTTTTGTAAAATATCTGGGAGTATGCGTGCGGAACAATTGGAAGTGGAATGATCATATAAAATTAATTGTTGGTAAGGCGGGTACCAGGTTGAGATTCATTGGGAGAGTGCTTAGAAAATGTAGTCCATCAACAAAGGAGGTGGCTTACAAAACACTCGTTCGACCTATACTTGAGTATTGCTCATCAGTGTGGGATCCGTACCAGATCGGTTTGACGGAGGAGATAGAGAAGATCCAAAGAAGAGCGGCGCGTTTCGTCACAGGGTTATTTGGTAACCGTGATAGCGTTACGGAGATGTTTAAGAAACGCAAGTGGCAGACTCTGCAAGAGAGGCGCTCTGCATCGCGGTGTAGATTGCTCGTCAGGTTTCGAGAGGGTGCGTTTCTGGATGAGGTATCGAATATATTGCTTCCCCCTACTTATACCTAACGAGGAGATCACGAATGTAAAATTAGAGAGATTAGAGCGCGCACGGAGGCTTTCAGACAGTCGTTCTTCCAGCGAACCATACGCGACTGGAACAGGAAAGGGAGGTAATGACAGTGGCACGTAAAGTGCCCTCCGCCACACACCGTTGGGTGGCTTGCGGAGTATAAATGTAAATGTAAATGTAAATTTATTGGTTTTAATGATGACAGCATTGGTAGGGTGAGAGGGCTACAAAAATGGTTCAAATGGCTCTAAGCACTATGGGACTCAACTGCTGAGGTCATTAGTCCCCTAGAACTTAGAACTAGTTAAACCTAACTAACCTAAGGACATCACAAACATCCATGCCCGAGGCAGGATTCGAATCTGCGACCGTAGCGGTCTTGCGGTTCCAGACTGCAGCGCCTTTAACCGCACGGCCACTTCGGCCGGCTGAGAGGGCTACAGCATATGGGAATTAATCCTGGAGCAAACTGCAACAGAAACCACTTCTAATAATTCCAATTTTCAGGAAGTAATAACATACATATCCTGAGTCTACTGAACTAAAATAAGAACATAACGTATTGTATGATCAAAATTATTTAGGATAACATACAAAAAATACACATAATTTTAAGCCTGTAATTAAGAAATTATATTTTCGAAAGGAGTGGCGGAAATGATGTTAGTCCATTAGACTCTAAACATACAGTTTAATGTCCTGTAAAAGTTTCATGTCAGAGGCTACAGTGGTTCCTGAAATACAGGGATGCCAAGTCACTAAATTTATCGGGATAGGGAGTTCCAACTCCCCTTAAGTGAGTCTGAACGTGGTGTTATAGACGGCACACGAGCGATGAGACACAGCACCTCCGAGGTAGCGATTAAGTGGGCATTTTCCTGTGCGACCATTTCACGAGTGTACCGTGAGTATCAGAAATCCGGTAAGACATCAAATCTCCGACATCGCTGCGGCCTGAAAAAGATCCTGCAAGAACGGGACAAACGACGACTGAAGAGAAGCGTTCAATCTGACGAAAGTGAAAACCCTTTCGCAAATTGCTGCAGATTTCAGTGCTGGGCCATCAACAAATGTCTGCGTGCGAACCATTCAACGAAACATCTTCGATATGGGCTTTCGGAGATGGTCTACTCTTGTATCCTTGATGACTGCACGACACAAAGCTTTACACCTCACCTGGGCTCGTCAACACCGACGATAACTGGAAACGTGTTGCCTGGTCGGACGAGTCGCATTTGAAAATGAATCGAGTGAATTGACGTGTACGGGTATGAAGAAAACCTCATGAATCCATGGACCCTGCATGTTAGCACGGGTTGTTCAAGCTGGTGGAAGCTTGTAATGGTGTCGGGCGTGTGCAGTTGAAGCGATCTTTGATGACACCGACAGGTGACACGTACGTAAGCATCCTGTCTGATCACCTGCGTACATTCATGTCCATCGTGCATTCAGACGGACTTGGGCAATTCCAGCAGGACAATGTGACACCCAATACGTCCAGAATTGCTACAGAGTGGCTCCAGAAACACTCTTCTGGCCTTAAATTCTTCCGCTGTCGACGAAACTCCCCAGATATGTACATTATTAATCATGTTTGGGATGCCTTGCTACGTGGTGTTCAGAAGAGGTCTCCATCCCCTCTTACTCCTACGGGTTTGTGGACAGCCCTACAGAATTTATGGTGTCAATTCGCTCCAGCACTACTTCAGACATTAGTCGAATCCATGCCACGTCGTGTTGCGGCACTTCACGAGCTCACGGGGGTCCTACACGATATTAGGCGGGTGTACCAGTTTCTTTGGCTCTTCAGTGTATATCGTTAACGTCAGTCTGTTGTAGATTTATTGAAGATATTGTATGCTAAAAATTGTGATGTTTTTGGACAACGAGAGTCTTGTTTATAAGAATCAACATGGATTTATGGATTCTGTAAACAGAGATATTGTGAAACTCAGTTCGCTCTCTCTCTCTCTCTCATTGCGAGCCATAGTACTGTAGACAATAAA
The DNA here is from genome assembly GCF_021461395.2 of Schistocerca americana. NCBI lineage: Eukaryota > Metazoa > Arthropoda > Insecta > Orthoptera > Acrididae > Schistocerca > Schistocerca americana. The sequence continues at coordinate 130,588,761 of NC_060121.1, forward strand.
ATTCAGGTTGATGCCGTATTCCTTGACTTCAGCATGGCATTTGACACTGGCCCGCACTGACGTTTGGTGGAAAAAATACGAACTTACCCAATACCGGAGCAGATACTAACAAATTCCTGCGGCAGACGTTACAGGAGAGGGGTTGTGCATCACGGAAAGGTTTACTGTTGACATTTCTTCCTGCGAAGAGTCGGACAACATGTTTGTTTCTCCCTTACGCATCTCACGAAATGACCGCGATGAGAAGATTCGACGAATTGGACTTAACACTTGGGCTTACTGACAATCATTCCACGCGTCATTCACTAGTGGAAGATAGGAGGGGGATCAATCAGTGGTACCAGAAGTACCTTCCGCCACTCACCCTTACGTGACTTGCGGAGTGTGATATCGATGGTAGTATTGACAATGCCTGTCCCTTGCGTCAGTATAGCGTTAGAAACTCCGAGCATAAATCGGTTTGAAGCCAAAGAAGCAGCGCTTTTGCGAACACAATGCATCACAGATGGATCACATTTCGTTTAGAAAGAAAATCTTTCTCTCACAGTTCCACTTATTACAGCTATTTTATGCTGGTATGCGCACAATTAAGTCGAGCATCTTTCGCTCTTCGTATAATCGCTAGTGTTGATGATAAACAGATCAGCCTCCAAACGTACTTTGCATATTTCCAGTCAGTAATGTCTTACGGAATAGTTTTCTGGGGTAACTCACCACTTAGATATAAAGTATTGATTGCACAAAAGAGAGCAGCGAGCATAATTATTGTTCACCCAAGGACGTCATGTAGGCACCTATTCAAGGAGTTAGGTATTTTAACTGCACCATCAGAGTACATAAATTAGCTAATGAAATTCGTTATAAATAATCCATCACAATTCGCGAAGGACAGTGATGTTCATTCGTACAACACTAGAGGGAAAAGTGACCTTTCCTATCCGTTATTGAAGCTGTCAGTTGCTCAAAAAGGGGTACATTATTCAGTAACAAAAACCTTTCATCATTTGCCCAACAACATAAAGTGTCTGACAGGTAGCAGATCAAGTTTTAAATCTAGCTTAAAATCATTTCTTTTGGACAACATCTTCTATTCCATGGACGAGTTTCTGTTTCAGAACTAGTAAAAAAATTTCTTACCTCTCAATGTAGTTTCATGTGTAGAACTAAAAATTTCAGTAAAATTAATATTAGCACTATTCATGTGTGTGTATACATCTTGTAATCCGACTTGATCCACATCATATCGATAAAAATAATCGTGAAAACGATCTACGGAACATGACATAACCAAACTAAACTAAACTAAATTTAGAGGCTCTTTCTGAGAGCTTTGTGAACTTTAAGGACTTCTCGCCGTTGTGAAAATTTTTTAGACTCTCAAATGTACCACATGTGTGATGAGCTACTTTCAGCTTCCTCAGTTTTTCTGCGCTGAGGGCACGATTTATTTTGTAAATGCAAAGACTTGATGTGTAGGCCATTCTGCTTATTATTTAAGACATGTGATTCTTCTGGTATTTGCAGCATCACTCTTTTAATCAGAAAGTAGGTAATTTGTTTCGTAATGGAATAGAGTATCTTATGTACGGTCTCCAGTGTTTTATTCGTTCATGGGTTCTTCCCCCACTAACGTAATTAGCTCATTACGTACTTATTTATGACAACATTATGTGAGGGAAATAACTTACGGTAATGCAACCGGGTAATGTCGTCAACAACTGCCGATAATTCGACAGGAACATGTCCTGTCGTTTTTAGGGCGAAACTGCAGCAAGTAAGCGCTGTCCAAGGGAATTTAAAACCTTGGTTTGCGGAGCACACACACACACACACACACACACACACACACACACACACACACTGTAAATGCTAGGGCTGTCACATAACCAAAGATGATCAACGTTAGAAGTTATCGATACTGAAAATTAATAACCAACGGGTGAGGTAGCATACTCTGTCCCTCTGTTTGACAAGGTAGAGAGCTAGTTTCCACGTAAAATTTAAACAAAAATTCCCATCTCTATTTAAAATGTTACTTGCTAATTTAATTTCAACAACTTCAGTAATAACACTATCCCAACAGCTGGAAATGCATGACAGAATGTGCCTGTTGTTACATTCTTAGGATGAGCGGTGCCATGACAACGTTCTGCAATGGCGGATATGCTCGGCTGTAAATCATATTGCAACCAATTCTGTTGAAAATTCTCCCCTCTAAAGCAGAAAGGCCTTTGACTTTGGTGCCATTTCCGTATTGTCATCACTCGCCGGGTGCACGGTTTGTCGACATTGCAATGCAGGTCTGGTCTGTCTTTCACTGTAACCATCCTGACGATAGGTGACCTCGAGCTGGGCTGACTCATCTGACAGACTCTCACGGCTCGAGACGACGTGAGTCCTAAAAACCAAGGTACGAAGTACTCCTTCACGACGTGGGCCTTGCGAACCAAGGTACGAAGTACTCCTTCACGACGTGGGCCTTGCGAACCAAGGTACGAAGTACTCCTTCACGACGTGGGCCTTGCGAACCAAGGTACGAAGTACCCCTTCACGCTGAGCCTGTAGATGCAAGTGTGTGTATTCTCCCTACAAACGAAGTGTCCCAACGCACCATCTACCTTCCTCTTGACCAACGCCTCAAAGAACGGAAGGCAGACATCATTTTCCATTTCCAACGTGAAAGAAACATTCAGATGGGCTTATCTCAGGTGTTATAAAAAGTCGTTCAAATTCCACTGTCATGAGGGCTAGCAACAAAAGCATTGTCTACACAACTGAAAAAAAAAAACACCCAGATTTCAAAGCCACCGAGTCCAAAGCACATGCATTGAAATCTTCCATAAACAAGTTACGAATAATACGTGACAAACACAACACATGGCAACTTTATCTTGATCTTCATAGTACTGGTAACTGAATAAAAAGTAAGTGGAAGTCAGCGAATATAGAATTACATTCGTTGATTCAACACCAAACGAAACCTAACCGTAATGTATCAGACGGACGAATGCAAGGGAAGAGAGAGACCACACCAAAACTTACTAGGACATCAGAGTCATTCAAACGCATTCCCTCTAATCGGTATAAGAAATCCGCTGAGTTCTTAATGTGATGTTCACACCGTGTTACTAGGGGGCTCAACACAGTAGTAAAGTGTTTTGCAACACCATATACAGGAGCACCAATGTTGCAATCGTTCTGAGAGTACCTATGGAAGGCCATATAACCTAGTGGAAACACCACAATAAGAATTAACACTCTTGTTCGTCTGCTACGACACGGAAATTTTTTTCAGAAGGCTGTTAGTCTTTCTCTCAACACTCATTGTGGGGTCAGCACCAATCCTGCGGACGCTGTATCAGCGGCTGTCGATGACGTCACCCACCTGCGTTCCCGTAAGTTATTTGAACACTGTATATGCCAGAAGAAACTCAGGCCTCACAAAATATATATACTCTGTCCATGGTGTAAAACATAGTTAATTTACTTATTTTTAAAAGTATGTATATAGTGCATAATTTTACAAGGTTTAATTGGAACTTATTCATGACTTTTTTGTTGTTAACATTCATTAGTTTTCTGTGTTAGGCGCGTTTAAGTAAATGAATATCAGAATAACTATGCGTAACTTGTTTCCGAAAAAAAGATGATTTTTTATTCATCAGAGCCGTTCTTTCGTTACGTCCACTCTGATTCCCATCTACGACAGTACAAATGAACGCAGTTTGCTTGACATTTTAAATCTGCATACATGTCTACGTATCTTATCTTCAATTGTTTCCTATGTTGAGCTTAAGTTCCGTTGAAAATTGTGATCAGTAACAGTTTGACAGATGAATAATGTCCCTTGAGATCTGCTCTTTGGTAAAAGCCACTGATGGCCAATCAGAACTGCTACTCAGACACGCAAATGGCCATCGAAGATTTGCCTGTGAGAGTTGCTATGTATGTTGCCGTTAGCGAAAGTCACTTGCCGACTTACCTTTGACCTGCCACAAAAGTCTTTGGTTTTATTAATGTACTCGCAATTTTAATATCATATGCAAGTATTTCTGAATTTTTGGAGTTGATTAACTAAATAATCCACGAACAATAATTTCCCAGCACTAGAGCTGCATGTGTAATAGATTTCAGCGACTTCATCCCTAAACAAGCTGAATTCTCTGCCACATGCAGATACTAATCGAAGGTTGGGGATAAAAATTGTCATTCTGGAAAAGAGACGCAAGCGGTTTTACCCAGGCGCCCACACTTTTGATCACTAGATACTGATCGTCTCTAGTAATTAAGACAAAATTTTCAATGAAATTGAAATAATCTTTTAGCAGAGACTTAACAGCGAGCGATGTTGCAAGGATGTGAATATTGGCGACTGACTGGTTGATTAGAGGGTTCTCAGACCGTTTTGAATGTTCTAGAGTGAGTGAGTGAGTGCGGGAGAGAGAGAGAGAGAGAGAGAGAGAGAGAGAGAGAGAGAGGGGGGGGGGGGGAGGAAAAAAAGATATAAAGAGAGAGGGAGAGAGAGAAAATAGGGCACGTATTTCGATGAAGCTCCAACTTAATTGCCTCTTTCTTCGTCTGTCACGGCTATTCAGTCGTTTTATTCAAAGCGTGGTTGATCTCCAAACTTAACTTTAATTAGCACTTTGCAGTATGCTAACAGAGAGCCCTATCTCTTTCGTTGTTACTGCTATTAGTTTAGTGTTTTTCTCCATTTGGCAAATGAGAACTTGCTTTCGTTTCAACTGAATGTGTTGAAAGTTTTCTTTGTCTTTTGGTTGCCGGCGTAACCATTATTTAGCTCCCACATTAAATTTAATTGTATACTTCTTCTCAACATGAATGTTATACAAGGAGAACATTAGAAATCTGACTATTAAGTTGTAGCTTCTTGCTAGTCCAATGATCATCAAAATTTTTGGAGCCACCATCGTTACTGCTGTGTGACCAACCCAAAAAATAAAGAAGGACTAATGATGCAGCATTCAGGACAGTAAACACCAGTGAATGTACCAGCATACGATCATGAACAAGTTACTGAGTCCCACAAAATTCCCAAAAAAGTGACTGCTCGACTTACCTTCAGTCACTGAAACTGCAACACTCGTACCAGCCACCAGCAACTGAAATAACGAATGGTTGCGTGCGTTCTTGTTTGTTCTACGACGTGCAATGAACACTACAGTTCTGGCCACCAATAAAAAGGGCAGTAGAGTCTGGAAATGGTGTCAGTTCCAGAATTTTCTAATCAAATGTAATAGCAAGGCACGAAACCATTTAAGGTTATTCAAAATTATAAGCCATTCAGTTGAAAGACAGACGGGATCGGAAAGGAGAATTGATGTAGCCGATACCAACATCGTTTGCGTAATATCAGTACAATCAATAACTGAGCTTCAGCGTTTAGATAAAATGTTAGGTGAGAACAATGCGAACAGTGCCGACAAACGTTGAGCACAAAATGTTCACACTACCGGTACACATGGAAAGGAATGAGGCATCATTCACTCACAGACTGGCGTGCTCTGTCAATGCCATTATCCCCATGCACGACTCAAATGCTTCTGGTTACCTCCACTGCTGTCACCCCTCTACTGAACTCAGGCTGATTTCTCCGCTCGGTACTCCATTTTCTAGCGCCCACAGCTCCACTCACTATCTGCAAATGACAATATGTAAACTCAAATAGCAACAAGAAACTACAAATAAAAAATTACAATCTACAAATAATCCCAAAGCAACCGGAATACCAACATGCAAAACAAAAACTCTACAAACTTAAAGACAAACCTAATATTAAGCACCGACATAGGGAAAGAGATAGATGTTGCAGATGTAACATATACATAATTTGAAGATCATTATGTGGAAACCACCAAGATTGCTCAACCATCGATTTGATAATCTAAAACAAACTTATGTTTGCTTAGAAAGAGCGACCAATCTACGTGAGAGATTATTTCCCACAAGTTCCATCTGCAGCAACCGACTAGACAAACACTGAGTGCAGCACTGCCTACAAATCGTGGGACGCACAACATCTCCTGTCACGAGCTCTCCATCTTTCAAAAATGTTTGGATCTGTGTTGGGAACAATGTGAATACTCTACTAGTACGAATATGTAATGGAATTCCCACGAATTCGAGACAAAGACCTTGTAAATCCACGCGAAGCAATTCGGTTAAAACTCCAACGTAGAATGGGAGGCACAACGTCACACAACATTAAGTGACGTCAGATAACACAGGAGCGACTTTGTAAGGTGGCAGAATAAATGAACGTCAGATTCGCACCATACATGAGAGCTTTATACATAGCAACAGGAAGGTGAATATGACACCTAACGTAATTCGGTGGTAATGAGCAAATTTGCCTAGCATTATGTAAGCAAAAAGGAATGACATTCATTCAACAGTAATTAACACACCATGTCTATAATGCATGTTTGAGCGGACGATGAAACAAACAGTGAGAGGCGTTTTAGTATGGAATTCAGAGGAACGAGGACAGAGGCAAGGGCGATCTAAAGGGGGTACCACGTAAACCACTTTAAGGGGTGCCCCAGGCGGAAAGTCAACGACTGACCAGGTGTCTCAGATGGGGAGAGCGAATATAATGCCCCACCTCAGACAGGGCAAAAAAAAGCTTTTAGAAAACTGCGTTTCGGAATTCCAAATGGATACGAAACAAGACCAGTGATGCGTTTTGGATCACGTGTCCAGCGAGTGGTACACACATTAGAGAGCCAATGTATGCATTTAGGCTTCTGGAAGCGGCACAAAACGTCCTACTGGCGGAAAAGCGCTAAGAAGGGGAAAAGAGCCGAAGTTTCGAGGCAATTTAATGGTAGGGACCTCCACAAAATAAGAAGAACGGTCCTATTGGTCGAAAAAAGTAGTGACACGAAGAACGACAGAACCCAGGTGGGGATACAGTTCAGCTATGAGTAAGACAAAATTTCGAGGACTCTTCTCTCAACTGGCGTCAAGTACAGAACAGAGTGCATAACGCTCTGTACGATGCAGAGGAGTAATTTGTGTGAACACTGCAGCTGATATTCAGCTAGAAATTAGCTGTAGCATCGTTTAGCTCCAACTGTGGAGAAACGAACCTGCCAATTAGTTAATTGTTCTTACGAGAACTGAGAGGGCATTATAATATCCACTCTGCTCCAACCATGCGCGTGTATATCGCTTCATTCTAAGACTAGGGATGAGTACATGTTCTCTTCCATAACGAGAAACATAAGGAAAGGTTCTGCTGGAAAATTCAGCAAAGGTTTAATTGGTTTTGTAGGAATTTCAGCGGAAGAGAGCGGCCTAGCAGACGGCAGCTCATCGCAGCTTAAGGTAAATACCGTGTGCAGAGTCATAAACGTGTTCGTTCACCAGCTTGCGTCCACCGTAAACTCGAGCGACCGTGGGTAATCTTTTGCTCAATTTGTCACACAACTAACCATCCACTGTAGACTTGATTGTCATCCTAAAAATAGTACCGAACTTTGAACCGGAATCGGACGATTTTCGTAGTACTGACCAACATCATAACGTAAGTGTAGCAACAATTTTGTAAAGAAACTCCTAGTTAAATTTCAATATTGTCGTCTTTAGGATAATTTCACCTTTTGAGAGAAACAATATTTAATATTGTTGTGTTTAGGATTATTTCACTTCTTGATATCGAAGGATGCGTTATTCTGACAACTGTTTTTTCGTGTCAGATTGATAACTGAGTAAAAGCGTGTATTTTTGTGCTAATATTGCAACATTAAGCGTGTCATTTCACTTTCACAGTTGTCTTCAATCATAAAGTAAACCACAAATATTGCACCTTACCACTTTAGAATGTCTAGCATTAATCAAGAGTATTGAAATATTGGGGAGTTTAACAACTCATTCGACTGAAAACTCCTCTGTATTTCAGGAGGAATACCGTTTTTAGACTAGGCACAATTACTTACTTTTGGAAGACAGATGAAAACAATAAATAATTGCTGATACGAGTCCTAAATGCAAAGGATGAAAGACAGATTTTAAACTCCCTATGCCGCCTTGCAGTGATCTCACCAAAGTAGTAGTGACTCGGCATCTATGATGAATCAAGTCTACAGCCCAGCGTCCTGCGAAGGAATGCCGCGACTGGAGAGCGATCCCTCACTCCCTTTGCTCACAGCGCCGACGGCCAGATCTGGCTAACGTAACTTGGCCTGAACTACCTGCCGTTCTGTGTCGACCGCTTCCGCTGGATGACATCATTTTAGCCACGGCCAGACGTCTTTATACACCGCGTGTGCGAAACTAAAGCACGCGAGCTTTGAACCACTGCCTTCTGGAATCTCGCTCTCCCCACTAATCTTACCTTAACATGGCGTACAAAAACATGACTAAATGAAATTCAGGGCCTCTGTTATGTGTGAGACCCTTACAGTGTAAAGCATTCCGTTGACATAATGATCTTTAAGACATGGGTGCGTTATATCGGCACCATCCGTCTATTTCACTATGTCGGTGTTTACTTACAGTATTAGGTTGGTACATAAGTTCGTAGAGTTCTTTTTTTTTTGCATGTTGGTACTCGGACTGATTTGGGTTTATTTATAGAATGTAATTATTTATTTGCAGTTCACTGCTGCTATTTGTGTTCACATATTATCATTTTGAGATTGTAACGAGTCCTCTTATATTATTATGTTTTGCTATTGTTATTGTTAGAAAAATCTTTATTCAGTCGTTCGTCGAAGTTTGAAATAAAAGTTATTGTGGATGTCGCGTAATAAATATTTCGCGCGAAGCACTGTTGCGACACAAGCAAAGATCAACTGTGGAAACTAAGCCACTGAATGATACAAGTGATGTTATTAAAGAATACGACCGACTGACTACATCAAATAAGAGGGCACGTACATTCGCGAATGAGTGGTAAAAAAAAAAAAAAAAAAAAAAAAAAAAAAAAAAAAAACCTTTAATACTGTGTAGGAAATGAGTCTTAAATATAGTCACGCCTGTACACACTCAAATGTATGCGAACATACGAACGGGATAGAGGCACGTACATTTTGAGTGCAATCATCCTACGTGGCCTGGATAAGAGAATTACAGTTAAATGCATTTGTTCATCTTACAACGTAAATGCGTGGGCTTCGAAATTAAAAGACAGCAAGTTCTGAATGTGACGGCAAATATACTGAAACTGACGGTAGCGGCCACGAAAGGAAAAAGACGAACACATTCACGTACCTCTATTGTTGAGCAGCGTCGCCGTGAAGATCGTCGCCTCCATCTAAATTCTCTGCATAAAATTAAAATAATAGTAACAATTTTCCAGAATTTCAGGAGCTGGGACCCATGATATCACAAAAGACGAAATCGCTCTGCTTCAAAATCAGTTTCATTATTTAACCCAATTTTATCACTAAGAAAAGGCACGACACGTCTTAACACTAGGACAGGATAACTGCGAAAGGTAACTTATTCTAAAACTAATAAGCGAAGAGCATAAAGCTTCTTTTGTTCAGCAAATGCTTTATGCATTAACCTCTGGTAGTTGAACTAGTGCTATATATTTTTTAAAAAAATTGTTTAATTCCTTTACAAGATACTGAGTGGAGCTATGGACGCTACAAAATGGAGTGCCGAGATGAGAAATCGGAATATTTCCGACATGTTCTTCTGTTTGAGTCTAGTAGAGCGATCACAGCAGCGGAGGCGGCCAGAAACAGTTAAGCCCTCTGTGGGGATAACGCCATAGGAGGGAGCACGGCAGGAAGTGGTTTTCTTGTTTTAAAATGGCTCGATTAGACATTAGTGACTCTCCACTTTCCGAAAGAGCCTCAGGATTTAATCATGGTCGTTTAAACGTTTTAATCCACATTGACTCATGTCACTAGACTCGAGAGCCGGCAGATTTGATGAACTGTAATCATTCCACCATCGTACGACATTTGCGTGCAAAGTAGAAGGTTCAAAAATCTGATGTATGGGTACTACATACTCTATGCCAAAATCACAATTTCACTGGGTGGCCATATGTGCATCTCTTCTTGCTCATCATCGATTGGCTCGTGACTATTTGCAGTAGCATTTTGGAACATATACTGTACTCGAACATTATGAGTCACCTTAAAGAAAATGACCTATTCATACATAACCAACACGGATTCAGAAAATATCGTTCTTGTGCAGCACAGCTAGCTCTTTATTCCCATGAAGTAATGAGTGCTGTCGAGATGGGATCTCAGATCGATTCCATATTCCTAGATTTCCAGAAGGCTTTTGATACCGTTCCTCACAAGCGACTACGAATAAAATTGCGCGCACGTGGAGTATCGTCTCAGTTGTGTAACTGGATTCGTGTTTTCTTCTCAGAGAAGTCACAGTTCGTAGTGATAGACGGTAAATTATAGAGTTGAACAGAAGTGATATCTGGCGTTCGCAAGGTAGTGTTATAGGCCCTCTGTTGATCCTGATTTACATAAATGATCTAGGTGATAATCTGATCAGCCCCCTTAGATTGTTTGCAGATGACGCTGTAGTTTACCGTCTAGTAAAATCATCAGACGATGAATTCCAATTACAAAATGAGCTAGAGAGAATGTCTATATGGTGCGAAAAGTAGTAGTTGGCACTAAGCAAAGAAAAGTGCGAGCTCATCCACATGGGTACTAAAAGAAATCCGATAAATCTCACAAATGTAAGGGCTGTCAATTCTACTACATACCAAGGAATTACAATTACGAGTAACTTAAATTGGAAAAACCACATAGATAATATTGTGGAGAAGGCGAAACAAAGACAGCGCTTTGTTGGCAGAACACTTAGAATATGCGACAAACCCACTAAAGAGACAGCCTACATCACACTTGTCCGTCCTCTGCTGGAATATTGCTGCGCGGGTATGGGATCCTTACCAGGTAGGATTGACGGAGGACATCGAAAAAGTGCGAAGAAGGGCAGATCGTTTCGTGTTATCGCGCAACAGGGGTGAGAGTGTCATATGATACACGAGCTGGGAAGGCAGTCACTGAAACAATGGCGGTTTTCTTAGCGGCGAGATCTGTTTACGAAATTTCAATCACCAACTTTCTCTTCTGAATGCGTAAAAAATTTTTTGACACCCTCCTACGTAGGGAGAAATGATCATCATAATAAAATAAGAGAAAGCAGAGCTCCAACGGCAAAATTTAGGCGTTCCTTTTTCCCACGTGCCATACGAGAGTGGAATTGTCGACAAGTAGTATGAAAATGGTTCGATGAACCTTCTGCGAGGCACTTAAGTGTGAATAGCAGAGTAACCATGTAGATATAGATGTAGAACAACACCCACCTCTCCTATCCTCTATCGTAACCGACGATACGAAATGGTATGTTTATGCTCACAGAAGGTAAAGAAAGAATGGTTGAGCCAAAACAAAGTAGCAGGTCCACGTACAAATGCCTACGTGCGTCCGCAAAATATGGATCTGTTGGGACAGCGACGCTGTGGGGCACTAGAAATAGCTTCCCCGAGGTGTAGCCACCACTGCTGACATTAAATGTCAACAGAAGTGTCGCAGTCGCAATCTATGAACAAAGATCAGGAAGTCTGCTTGTAGTGCTGGTGATTCACGACAATGTCCATTATACAAGAGTTTCGTTGGGAAGCCATTCGGCATCCACCTTATTCACCTGAATCTCCGCCCTCAGATTTTCACCTTTTCCGCTCTCTGTCGAACAAAAATCTAGGAACTTTATTTACAGACGAAAATGCACTCCTAAAATGGCTCGACGAGTTCATCGCCTCAACACCACGTGTATTTTACAGTCGTGGAATTACCCAAGTATTGTCTGACTGTTGTTTATAGTGATGGAGAACATGCATCGACGGATAAAAAGTCGCAACACCAAGGAGGAGTTGTGCGACATAAAGGCAAGTCGGTAGGCTTGTATCTACGCCTGAAAGATGCTGTCTATTCAAATATCGCTCCAGTCGTTTAACAATGGCGCTTGTAGCACACCTATGAGGAGGCAAATCGGGTTTGTTTGAACTACACGCCGCAGTGGTAATGAGTGTTAGTTACTTGCGAGGTTGGACATGGTGAGCTGCCGTTAGCCAAGAAAGCCTTTAAGGCGACAAAGATGCTACACTCCTGGAAATTGAAATAAGAACACCGTGAATTCATTGTCCCAGGAAGGGGAAACTTTATTGACACATTCCTGGGGTCAGATACATCACATGATCACACTGACAGAACCACAGGCACATAGACACAGCCAACAGAGCATGCACAATGTCGGCACTAGTACAGTGTATATCCACCTTTCGCAGCAATGCAGGCTGCTATTCTCCCATGGAGACGATCGTAGAGATGCTGGATGTAGTCCTGTGGAACGGCTTGCCATGCCATTTCCACCTGGCGCCTCAGTTGGACCAGCGTTCGTGCTGGACGTGCAGACCGCGTGAGACGACGCTTCATCCAGTCCCAAACATGCTCAATGGGGGACAGATCCGGAGATCTTGCTGGCCAGGGTAGTTGACTTACACCTTCTAGAGCACGTTGGGTGGCACGGGATACATGCGGACGTGCATTGTCCTGTTGGAACAGCAAGTTCCCTTGCCGGTCTAGGAATGGTAGAACGATGGGTTCGATGACGGTTTGGATGTACCGTGCACTATTCAGTGTCCCCTCGACGATCACCAGTGGTGTACGGCCAGTGTAGGAGATCGCTCCCCACACCATGATGCCGGGTGTTGGCCCTGTGTGCCTCGGTCGTATGCAGTCCTGATTGTGGCGCTCACCTGCACGGCGCCAAACACGCATACCACCATCATTGGCACCAAGGCAGAAGCGACTCTCATCGCTGAAGACGACACGTCTCCATTCGTCCCTCTATTCACGCCTGTCGCGACACCACTGGAGGCGGGCTGCACGATGTTGGGGCGTGAGCGGAAGACGGCCTAACGGTGTGCGGGACCGTAGCCCAGCTTCATGGAGACGGTTGCGAATGGTCCTCGCCGATACCCCAGGAGCAACAGTGTCCCTAATTTGCTGGGAAGTGGCGGTGCGGTCCCCTACGGCACTGCGTAGGACCCTACGGTCTTGGCGTGCATCCGTGCGTCGCTGCGGTCCGGTCCCAGGTCGACGGGCACGTGCACCTTCCGCCGACCACTGGCGACAACATCGATGTACTGTGGAGACCTCACGCCCCACGTGTTGAGCAATTCGGCGGTACGTCCACCCGGCCTCCCGCATGCCCACTATACGCTCTCGCTCAAAGTCCGTCAACTGCACATACGGTTCACGTCCACGCTGTCGCGGCATGCTACCAGTGTTAAAGACTGCGATGGAGCTTCGTATGCCACGGCAAACTGGCTGACACTGACGGCGGCGGTGCACAAATGCTGCGCAGCTAGCGCCATTCTACGGCCAACACCGCGGTTCCTGGTGTGTCCGCTGTGCCGTGCGTGTGATCATTGCTTGTACAGCCCTCTCGCAGTGTCCGGAGCAAGTATGGTGGGTCTGACACACCGGTGTCAATGTGTTCTTTTTTCCATTTCCAGGAGTGTATTATCAACGTAGCACTGAGTTTGAACGAGGTCGTGTAATAGGGTTACCATCTGGGTGTTCGTTCAGCGATGTTGCAGTGAGGCATGGCAGGAATGTAACCACTGTGCATGATTCTGAAAGGGGTGGTCATGAGAATGTACGGTAGCGGGAAGACCTTCCTCCGGACGGCCACGTGGCACTACCGAGAGGTGAGACCATCGAGTACGGCTTATGGCTCTGGCGCATCATACTGCATCTGCAGCGGCAATCTGAGCAACAGGTGACATCACACAGACACAGCGAGCTGTTACAAGTCGGCTGCTTCAAGAACAGCTCCGCGCCAGACGCCATGTACCGTGCCACTCACTGATGCATACCACTGACCTCAAACAACCACCATTTGTGACTTCATTGGCGTCAGGCGAGAACTCGTAAGGGCATGGTGGAGGTCTGTTGTGTTTTAAGCTGTTTCTGCTTCGGTACCAGGAATGGCCGTGTGTTGGATAGAAGGAGGCCAGCTGTGGGCGTGCAACCAACCTGTCTACTTGCTAGACGCACTGGACTCACATCTGGAGTTATGATCTGGGATACGATTTCGTATGACAGGAGGAGCACTCTCGTGTTCTTCCCACGCTCCATGACCGAAAATTCGTCCGTCAACCTGTTGATCCCCCGTCGGAAGTTCGAGTCCTCCCTCGTGCATGGAAGTGTGTGCTGTCCTTAGAGTAAGGTAGCGTAAGTTAGATTAAGTAGTGTGCAAGCATACGGACTGATGACCTCAGCAGTTTGCTCCCCGAACCTGTTGATTCGATCTCTTGTCGTCCAATATATGAACAGCATTCCAAGGGATGTTTTCCAACAGGAAAACGCTCGTCCATGTATCGCTGTTGTAGCCCAACATTCTCTACAGAGTATCGGCATGTTGTCTAGGTCTGCCCGATCACCAGATTTGTCACCAATCGAGACAACTCCATCGTCATCATCAAACAGCTTTAACAGTCCGTGTATTGACCGACCAAGTGCAACAGGAATGGAACTCCAACCCTCAAACTGACACCTGTCACCCGTACAGCACAACACTTGTACATCTACATTGTTGCATTCAACATTCTGGTTGTTACACCGGTTGTTAATGTACCAGCATTTCACATTTTCAATGGCATATCTCATGCTTACATTACCCTGTGTGCAAAATTAACCACCAACCGTAGGTGGGAGCACAAGCAGCCAAATACACTACTAGCTAGGGCATAGCCACCTGTGGTAAACTAACATACACTAACAAGCGACAAACGTCGGCAAGCCCCTGCATATCAGCAACACTGACTAACAATTACCAGCTGCTATCAGAGCCGACCAACAGGCCACAGCAGGGACACCGACGAGCTCGCCCGCTGACGCACAAGCAATTCGCCAACATCACCCTACACTGTGCATCCGATATATGACCTATCGGCCACAAAAACGATGATAAACCTAACTGCTGCAGGTTGCTGACGCTGGACGAGAGCACCTCACCGGCACCCAGCGGCAGCCTCCGAGCAGCACCACCGCACAACGTCAAAGGTATCGACATGCATGATACCCACCACTAACAAACCATACGCTTGCACGACCTATCGCAGGCAGCAACACATCCGCTACTGCTCTTACCACCAGACCTAACTGTCGCAGAGGTTTTCTTCCCTTGGCTCTTGCCTTGGCACTTTTTTCCTCTGCCCTTCGACTCAGTCTATCTCCAGATGAGTGCGTATTAATGGTTAACCTTAACCAGACGCACGCAAACATGGCAGTACCCACATCCTGAAACAGGTCACTTTAGTGAAAACTAACCCTTATGCAGAGATGGCAGTAGACCTTTTGAGTTGTCTATCATGCCGGTGTGGGCGTGGAGGGGCTCCACCTAGACAGTTGTATTCCCGAATTTTCATTGCTCTTCATTAATTGTTTTTTTATGCTGTGACTTTTTTCAGTCAGTATACTACTGATGACTAAAGCATCTGTTCTGTGGATCTGCTGCGTTTATTTAAACTTACGGGAAAACGCTACGAACTTATGCTCTAACCCAATAAGTCCATTTAGGATGGCTGGCCAGAAAAGTTTTGTGACTACCGCACTTTATGTCTACTTCATCGGCTCCTCAATGTGCATACTCCGCAATGACACACACCACAGACCAGTTACCTATCATCTCATCGCGATCCACCCACAAGGCCTCTCTAGCTATCCTACATGAGCCCACTCACAGAATGGAAAAATTCGGAAGATTTTTCTCCATTTCCTTATGTAAATGTGTTGGTTGGTTTTAAGACAAGAACAAATTTTATAGGTGACCGTAAAAGCTTATTATACCCCGGAGAATAGACGGTTATTCAGTCACATCTAGAAGTGCATGAGAATTCAGTAGTGAATAAAAACCCTGTACTCAATATTATAGCGGAATGGCCAAGCGCCCACACTTATCCTTACTCTCCTTCCTTTCACCCCCTTCAACCCGTTGACGGACGCTTCTTCTGTCACTGCCAGTAGAAATTATCTAGGTATCTCTAATACATGTTCATCATTGTACTTGTCACAAAAAATTATAATTTTTTCTTTATACTAAATGGTTTGACGGGATTACGATTCGTTATGAAAAGGAAAGGAGGCTGGATTGACAGTGTTGTTCTCATGAGATTAGACAGCAAACCAACGACGAGAACAATAATTGCGGTATACATGTTGACGTCGCAAGCATAATACGAAAAGATACAGAAATTATATGAGGACATTGAACGGATTGTTCAGTACGAATAAGGGAGATTATAATACAGGTATCGTACGGGATTTGAAGCCGGTTGTAGGGGAACGTATAGAACAAAGAGTTACGGCAGAATATGCGTAAGGCAGTAGGAACGACAGAGGAGAAAGAGTAATTGAGTTCCGCAATAAGCTTCAGATGGTACAGTAAAGCAAAACCATGTTCAAGACTAGCAGGAATAGGAGGTGCACTTCTAAAAGACCTGGAGGCACGGGTAGATTCTAGCTGGATTATGTCACGGCCAGACAGACATTCTGAAATCATATACTGGACCTTTAGACTTACCCAGGAGCAGATATAGACTCAGATCATAATTTAGCATGATGAAGAGTACACTGAAGTTTAAGAGAATCGCACGGAAAGATCAGTGTGGAAGGAAGTTGGATACTGAAGTAATGAGGAATGATGAGACACGTTTGAAGTTAGCTACGGATGTAGATATTGTAATAAGAAATAAGAAGAGTGGACATTTCTAAAGAAGGCAATCACAGATGGTGACCAGACATAGGAACAAGGAAGACAGTTCCGAAGGAATCTTGGCTACCAGAAGAAATACTTCAACAGAACTATGTAAAGAGGAAATCCAAGAATGTTTTGGGAAAGACAAGAATACAGCAGTATGAATCACTTAGGAATGAAATAAATAAGAAATGCATCGAAGCCAAGACGGAATGTCTGCAGGAAATATGTGAAGAATTCAAAAAAGAAATGATTGTCGAAAGGACTGACTTAGTACATAGAAAAGCCAAAACAGCCTTCTGATAAATTAAAAGCAAGGGTGATAATTTTAAAGTGCAATGTGAATTCCACTGTCCAGCTCAGATGAATGAGCTGATAAGTGCAGAAAGCACATCGATCAGTTCTATGTGGGCGAGAACTTGTCTAGAAACTTTGTAGGAGAAGAAACTGGAGTCGATAAAGAAGACGTAGGGGATCCAGTATTGACTATCAAATTAAGTGGAAGAGACAGATAACATTCCATCGGACTTTCTAAAATCATATGGGGCAGTGGCTTTTCAAGCTGATGTGTGGAGTATATTACACTGGCGACGTGCCATCAGACTTTCGGAAAAATGTCATCCACACAATTCCGATAACACCGAGGGCAAGAACTAATGCACATTCAGCTTAACATTTCATGCATCCAAGCTGCTGGCAAGAATAACATGTAGAAGAATGGAAAAGAAAACTGCGGTTCTGTGAAATGACGATTTGTTTGGCTTTAGGAAGAAGAAAGACAGTTTTGACTTTGCACTCGGTAATGGAAACAATAGAGAAGAAGAAACAAGATACGCTCACAGGATTTGTCGGTATAGAAAAAGTGTTCGACAGTGTGAAATGGAGTAAGATCTTCGGAATTCCGAGAAAAATAGGTGTAAGCTGGAGGGAAAGACGGGTGAAAAACAATACGCACAAGAACCAAGACAGCAAAATAAGACTGGAAGACCAAGAATGAATTGCTCGAATTAAAAAGGTTGTAAGGCAGATATGTACTCTTTCAATCTGTACATCGCAGAAACAAGGACGGGAATAAAAACAAGATTCAAGTGTAGGATTGAAATTCAGGGTGAAAGAATATCAACGACAGGATGCGCTCATCGCATTGCTATCCTCCGTGAAATTGAACGTTTGTTACGGATCTATGGAATGGAATGAACAATCAAATGATTTCAGAATATGGGTTGACAGTAAACCGGAAAAAGACACTCGTAATGAGAAGCAGCAGAAATGAGAACAGCGAGAAACTTAAAATCAAAATTGGTGATCGCGATGTAGGCGAAATTAAGGAATTCTGCTACCTTGGAAGCAAAGAAACTCATTACAGCAAGGAGAAAATAAAAAGCTTCTTGACCAAGAGAAGTCTACTGGTATCAAATATAGGCCTTAATGTGAGCGAGAAATTTCTAAGAATCTACGTTTAGAGCACAGTAGTGTGTGGTAGGAAATCACGGATAGTGGGGAAAGAGGAACAGAAAATGGAAGCGTTTGAGATGTGGTGTTACAGAAGAATGTGGAAAATTATGTGGAATGATAAGGTAAGCTCAAATGGTTGAAATGGCTCTAAGCACTTTGGGACAACATCTGAGGTCATCAGTCCCCTAGACTTAGAACTACTTAAATCGAACTAACGTAAGGACATCACACACCTCCATGCCCGAGGCAGGATCCGAACCTGCGACCGTAGCAGCTGCGCGGTTCTGGACTGAAGCGCCTAGAACCGCTGGGCCACAGCGGCCGGTCGATAAGGTAAGTATTGAGGCTCTTCTTCTCATTATCGGCGAAGAAATGAACATATGAGATCAGTGACAGGAAAAGGAACGGCGTTATTAGGACCTTTTTTAAAGCATTAATTTCCATGGTACTAGACGGAATTTGTGAGGGTAAAATATACAAATATCTGTTTCCACAATTTAATCATAACTAACGATAAGTGCTGGATTACACCTCTTATAACGTGAATAATGCCTCGTTAGATGTTAGAGAGAGCATTATGATTCTATTGTAGCCAGGATACACTCCTCCAATAGTTTTCTACGAATTAGGTGTTGTTTTAAATAGCTTCTTTCTCTGTCTGTGAGAGTGCTCCATAACATCTTCTACCCCTTTATGTGGGTAATTTTGAGTCGGCAGTTTCTTTGAAACCCAGGGTTACTGTCTGTAAAAATACAAGATGAGAGTAAGAACTCCGATGGTGGCAGTACAAAACAAATAAAATTGAAGAATTACAGAACACCTTTATATACCTTCAAAATATCTCCAACTGAACTTGTTCCTTTTTGTTTCGGCTCACCTGTCAGTTTCACAGAGGTCAAGAAGTTGTCAGTCGTGATGTTATTACCACAGTTGAGGAATGGTTGTACCAACTACATAATGACGTGGTGACCAAGACTCTTGCCAAGGTCACGAGTTTCATGTTTGCCACGGTAAAGGAATCTGTTTAGGATGTAGCGCTTGTCATCATTACACAAAAGCCAGTATTTTATCTCATACATGTCAGGTTTGATCGGTGTGTACTGCATGAATTGGCACACCCATTCGTTGGTTGGTTTGTGGTATTAAAGGGACCAGACTGCTACTGTCATCGGTCCCTTTTTCCGAAACTGCAAACACCCACACAGAGTAAACACGAACCATGGACATGACAACAGACGACATAGGACAAGAAAGACGCAGACTGAGATAATCCAAAGGAATTTAAAATCACACAGAGTGTGACAGTGGTTGGCCGACCATAGAGACAAAAAAGGAAAAGCCAACCACCCAGAAACACACTAAAAAATAACACAGTCAAAAATCGTAGGCCAAAGGCTAGACTCATAACGAAAAAATGACAAACACTCAGATTAAGTGATAAAAAACCCCTGCCCAAATAAAACGCAAAACTAAGCCTGCCATGCCAGTGTCATCTATTATTAAAAGGGCAGGGAGCGTATCAGGCTGCGCAAATGTCTGCCCGAGCACAGCTGAAAGCGGACAGGCCAACAAAATGTGGGCCACCGCCAAAGCCGCCCAGCAGAGACAGAGAGGCTCTGAGCACTATGGGACTTAACATCTATGGTCATCAGTCCCCTAGAACTTAGAACTACTTAAACCTACCTAACCTAAGGACAGCACACAACACCCAGTCATCACGTACCACACAGGTCGTCATGCACACTCCACTGGACAGACGGTAAGAGGTTAGGGCGGCAGATCGGAAGGTCGATGGCTGAGTACGTGCCACGCGCCACACTGAAATGTGTTGAGCTGTGTCAATACATTCTCAATGGTGACGTGGCCTGGTGCCACTGATCCATCCCACAGAGGGTTACGGGCATTGAAGTAGCCTAGTAACAGAAAGGGGGCGGGAATTGGGCTATCAGCGCAGCCAGGACATGCTGTGGGACATCACCATCCGGTGATTGAGTACCCGTGCAATTGATATCCATTGCGTCTGAGGGTCTGGCGAGATCTAGGTCCTCAGCGGACACGAGAATCTCTACCTCATCCTCAGACGCAGAGCTTGTAGGTAGCGATGGAGTGGCTGCCACCGCAGGTTCCTTGGTCTTATGAGTCTTCAATTTCGCTTTCTCACGCTGTTCGCTTGGTTGTCCTTGCTGGGAGGGCTTCTTGGAGTCAGTCTCTGGGACAGAAGACGATCGCGAAGCCCTACGACCAGTGTCCTGTGGCTTCTTCAGCCACTGGTGGGTGTCTGTTGTGCTGCTGGTAGGAATCTTGGAAGGGAGTGACCCAAGGGGTCCCTTCTTAGCGAGAGAAGCCAAAGAAGACTTACGCTTCTCCAGCTTGGAAGTTGGGACCGGTGTCCCCAGTGGTTGAGGTGGTGCTGCTCCCGAGGTAGGTGGTGTGGGAGCAACAGGGAGGGAAGAGCCCCCCCCCACCATCAAGGGGGCAGGTGTGGTCCTTCGACTCTGAGAGCTGACTGTAAGTGTTGCAGTTGACGGAACTGTAGCAGGAGTGACAGTGGCGGCATAAGAAGACGTCATGCTCACGGGATGAAGCCGTTCAAATTTCCACTTAGCCTCAGTGTAGGTCAGTGGGTCCAGGGTCTTGTATTCCATTATTTTCCTTTCCTTCTGCAGAATCGGACAGTCTGGCGAGCAAGGGGGGTAGTGCTCTCCACAGTTGACACAGATGGGAGGCGGGGCACATGGAGTATCAGGATGGGATGGATGACCACAATTGCGACACATGAGGCTGGAAGCACAGCGGGAAGACATATGGCCGAACGTCCAACACTTGAAGCACCGCATTGGGGGAGGGATATATGGCTTTACATCACCTTGACCTTCTCAGGTAATGTGTCACCCTCTAAGGCCAAGATGTAGGCAACGGTGGCAACTTGATGATGCCTTGGACCCTGGTGGACGCTCTGGAGGAAATGGACACCTCGTCGCTCTAAGTTGGTGCGCAGCTCGTCATCAGACTGTAAAAGGAGATCCCTGTGGAAAATAATGCCATGGAGCATATTTAAGCTTTTATGGGGCGTGATAGTAACAGAAATATCCCCCAGCAAGACCTATGACTGGGCAGAGGAAGCTGTTTTTATCAAGATTGAACCGGACCGCATTTTGGACAAGCCGTCCACCTCCATGAACTTGTCCTCTAAACGCTTTACCAAGAACTGAGGCTTCATGGATACAAAGGATTCCCCATCAGCTCTCGTACAGACGAGATACCGGGGCGAATACGTTACACTGTCATTCATAGCCTTTCGTTCCTCCCATGGTGTGGCCAGGGAGGGGAACGATTTGGGGTCACACACGTTAGCTTTAAAGTGAGCCCTCGAATGCTTAGAGAGATGATGTGCCACGCTTTATTGCGTGTCATCCACCCTGATGCCACCTACTCCGACCAAGGGCCCTCCCCATGGGCGCCACCCCGCCACAGCAAGGGCCACCTGGCAGGATGGCCATTGCCGGAAGTCCTGATGCCCCAGGGAGATGGGCATCTACTCCTTGGCATACATTGGGAGTAAACGGCGCAGGCTTCAGCAGAGCAATCCCTGTGTTGTAAGGGGCTACAACCAACAGGGTACATGGCGGCCCCACCACAACGAACCGGCTACCGTGCTGGATATTAGGTGCAATAAAGGCCATGATCGTCGCCTCCACAAGAAGCAACACTGCACAGTGCATAGTGAAAATTGCACCCAGGAACGTATCCTCGCCCAAGAGATGGAGAACAAGTGGGACAGCAATGCGACGACGATAAAGCTGGCTAGAGGTCTCAATGCACGATGGACAAAATGCACCACGTAAGGCGCCCTTCCCCAATTGGCTCTCTCTTCGGAAGAATTTGGAAAGATGGAGGTCAAACTCGAGAGGGGACCATCACATATAGGCCGAAACGTTTGAGACTCCTTTTAATCGCCTCTTACGACAGGCAGGAATACTGTGGGCCTATTCTAACCCCCGAACCCGCAGGGGGGCCTCCATTCGTCCTCGCCTGGCTTGAGTAGGCAATGCAATTGCCAGTAAATAGGTTCCTTACTTCTGAAGCGAGGCAAAATTAATTAGTTTCCTTGTATTGTATCCTTGATGACATACACTCACTCTCAAGGTGCCTACTTGTCCCATTTCATAGAGAAGCGAAAGCCGCGCTGATGTAAAACATCGTCCGACCTGCGAGTTCTTTTTATTGCTGGTTATTTGTCTCCTAAACTGTCGTAAGATACTCCAGAATCTCATTAATAGCCTCGAGGGACGCCCAGAGACCTTTTAGAGTCTGAAAACCGGCGTTATTGGTATCAAATTCCCTTTAACTGCATATGGGTCCAAAAAGACCCACGTTGTACTTCAGGTATAACAGCTGAATTTTTCATACTTCTAGGTGAGCTAGAGGCATGAAATTCTGATGAGTGGTACAACCTCATACATGATGAAAAGCCATGGGAGCGTTTGGTACTACCATGATTATGGAGGGAGGGTGGGCGTTCGGTATCACCCCTTCAAAACCCTCGTGAGTCAAACACGGCCAATGTGGTACTCCTAGAGTGAAAAGAGCACTCGTGTCGCATTGAAACGCTGTATATGGCAATGCGACCGACAACTGCTGACATAAGTCATCTTAATGAAATGGTGGATGTACGATAGTCAGTCGGCGCAGGAAGGTGGGTCGTCCTGGAGACGTGGCAGAATGCCAATATGGAGCTGTCGCGTGTGGATCTGGCCACGAGAACACCGCGAACAAAACCTGTCTGGTTCGTTAGTGTATCAACGTGGATTGCCCATCGTGTCTACAAGGTAAGGGGTACCACTCGGACCATACATCGCGCCGTAAGAGCAGTTGTCGTGAAACGATCATAACCGACAGGAACCAGCGACGAGTGTGACGTCTCGTTTTCGAATCCAACATCTTCGCAGCGAACAATATGGAGGGAACTGTATGTAATGGAAATGTGGTGTCAGGTAATTCGTAGAAGACCACTGAACACAGCTGCACGTAAAATCACACGTTTTGAGTGGGCCAGTGTCTCTTTTCTGACGATGGAAGGCGTCGAGTGCTCAGACTGCCCAATGAGCCGTGTGTGTTGCGGGGCTACTTCAGGCTGCTCCTCGTACCTTGATCTGGGCACAGTGATGCAAGTTGCCGAGAACATGAACCAGGATGTTCATTTCAACATCCTCTGTGTCTACATCTACATGGATATTCTGCAAATCACATTTAAGTGCCTGGCAGAGGGTTCATCGAACCACCTTCACAATTCTCTATTATTCCAATCTCGTATAACGCGCGGAAAGAATGAACCCGTATATCTTTCCCTACGAGCTCTAATTTCCCTTATTTTATCTTGGTGATTGTTCCTCCGTATGTAGGTCGGTGTCAACAAAATATTTTCGCATTCGGAGGAGAATGTTTGTGATTGAAATTTCGTGAGAAGATTGCGTCCCAACGAAAAACGTCTTTCTTTTAATGATGGCCAGCCCAAATCCTGTTTCATTCCTGTGACACTCTCTCCCATATTTCGCGATAATACAAAACGTGCTGCCTTTCTTTCTACTTTTTCAATGTACTCCGTCAGTCCTCTCTGGTAAGGATCCCACACCGCGCAGCAGTGTTCTAAAAGAGGACGGACAAGCGTAGTGTAGGCAGTCTCCTTAGTAGATCTGTTACATTTTCTAAGTGTCCTGCCAATAAAACGCAGTCTTTGGTTAGCCTTCCCCACAACATTTTCTGTGTTCTTTCCAATTTAAGTTGTTCGTAATTGTAATACCTAGGTATTTAATTGAATTTACTGCTTTTAGATTAGACTGATTTATCGTGTAACCGAAGTTTAACGAGTTCCTTTTAGCACTCATGTGAATGACCTCACACTTTTCGTTATTCAGAGTCAACTGCCACTTTTCGCACCATTCAGATAGCTTTTCTTAATCGTTTTGCAGTTTGTTTTGGTCTTCTGATGATAAACGAAAGCGTCATCTGCAAACAACCGAAGACGGCAGCTCCGATTGCCCCCAATATCGTTTATATAGATAAGGAACAGCAAAGGGCCTACAACACTACCTTGGAGAACGCCAGAAATCACATCTGTTTTATTCGATGACTTTCCGTCAATTACTACGAACTGTGATATCTCTGACAGGAAATCACAAATCCAGTCACACTGTATAGCACGCTATTTCACTACGAGTCGCTTGTGTGGTACAGTGTCAAAGCCTTCCGGAAATCCAGAAATACGGAGTCGATCTGAAATCCCTTGTCAATAGCACTCCACACTTCGTGGGAGTAAAGAGATAGTTGTGTTTCACAGGAACGAATTTTTCTAAAACCATGTTGACTGTGCGTGAATAGACCGTTTTCTTCGAGGTAATTCATAATGTTCGAACACAATATATGTTCTAAAAACCTGCTGCATATCGATATTAACGATATGGGCCTGTAATTTATTGGATTACTCCTACTACCTTTCTTGAATATTGTTATGACCTGTGTAAATTTCCAGTCTTTAGGTACGGATCTTTCGTCGAGCGAAGGGTTGTATATGATTGTTAAGTATGGAGCTAATGCATCAGCATACTCCGAAAGGAGTCTAATTGGTATACAGTCTGGACCAGAAGACTTGCTTTTATTACGTGATTTAAGTTGCTTCACTACTCCGAGGATATTTACTCATGTTGGCAGCTGTTCTCGATTCGAATTCTGGAATATTTACTTTGCCTTCTTTTGTGAAGGCATTTCGGAAGGCTGTGTTTGGTAACTCTGCTTTGGCAGCACTATCTTCGATAGTGTATCCATTGCTATCGTGCAGAGAAGGCTTTGATTGTTTCTTGCCGCTAACATATTTCACATACGAGCAGAATCTCTTTGGATTTTCTGCCAGGTTTCGAGACAAAGTTTCGTTGTGGAAACTGTTATAAGTATCTCGCATTGAAGTCCGCGCTAAATTTCGAGCTTCTGTATAAGATCGCCATTCTTGGGGATTTTGCGTCTGTTTAAATATGGCATGTTTTTTTCATTGCTTCTGCATTAGTGTTCTAATCCATTTTGTGTACCAAGGAGGATCAGGTCCGTCGCTTGTTAATTTATTTGGTATAAATCTCTCAACTGCTGCCGATATTATTTCTTTGAATTTAAGCCATATCTGGTCTA
The DNA here is from genome assembly GCF_021461395.2 of Schistocerca americana. Lineage (NCBI taxonomy): Eukaryota > Metazoa > Arthropoda > Insecta > Orthoptera > Acrididae > Schistocerca > Schistocerca americana. Next base: position 130,614,174 of record NC_060121.1, read on the forward strand.
CACTTACATTATTAATTTGCAATGAGTGAAGATTGTCTCTCAGGAAGGCGTCAAGTGAATCTTTATCTGCTATTTTGAATAGGTATATTCTTCGCTTATTTTTCGAGGAATTGGGGATTACAGTATTCAATCTCGCTACGACAGCCCTGTGTTCTACTTAATCCCTGAATCGGATTTGACTTTCGTTATTAACGCAGGATTATTTGTTGCTAAGAGGTCAAGTGTGTTTTCACAACCGTTTACTATTCGCGTGGGCTCATGAACTAACTGCTCGAAATAATTTTCAGAGAATGCGTTTAGCATAATTTCGGATAATATTTTATGCGTACCTCCGGAATTAAACATGTATTTTCGCCAACATATCGAGGGTAAATTAAAGTCACAGCCACTATCGTATGAATCGGGTACGTGTTTGAAATCGATCTCAAGTTTTATTTGAACCGTTCAGCAACTGTATCGTCTGAATTGGGAGGTCGGTAAAGGTATCCAATTATTATTTTATTCCGGTTTCCAACAATGACCTCTGCCCATACTAACTCACAGGAGTTATCTACTTCAATTTCGCGACAAGTTAAACTACTTCTGACAGCAACAAACACTCCACCGCCAACCGTGTTTAGCCTATCCTTTCGGAACACCGTTAGGTTCTTTGCAAAAATTTCGGCTGAGCTTATATCAGGCTTTAGCCAGCTTTCAGTGTCCTTCTACGTTTTCTTAATGAGTATTCTATGGACACTCCGCTCTTTCAAAACGACAAGAGCCATCTTCACAGGGCTGTGCACATATGTTCCTGGTGTGGCGAAAACTCGGGCAGCCTTCACCCCTTAACTGGTTCGCTAAATCACGTGATCTTAATTAGATAAGAAATATCTGGGACTTTTGCAACAGCGGATGAAAAGTAACAATAAAGGTTCCATCAGGTTTGTGGCTGTATGGGATCTGATCATCACCGAGTGGCTTCAGCTGAGTATGATGTACCTGAGGAAACTTATGGTCATTTTCATTTAGTGGATTGAGGTCATTATAAAGGCTCCTTAAGTCGTTAACTTGTTCTATCCCGTGTGATTAAAACTTCGTCTGTGAGAGTCGAAGATTAGCCGAGCGGTCAGTTCGGCGCTAGCGGCCGTGCGAAGCGGAGGTCCGATACTTCCGCCTGTGCGGCGTGTGCGAGCGTTTGTTTACTTGTGGACTTCGTCTGCGCGCGGGCCAGTAACAACGATCATGGCGAACAAGTACAGGAAAACTACATTACGATTCAATTTCTGCAAAGACTACGAACGACCAAAGGCTTTAGCAGTGGAACGATTCATTCGAGAGGAAGTCAAGATACCGCCAAATGATATTGTCGGAATTCACCTGTCCATCGTTAGTCCCACGGTGTATGTTAAGATGGTAAATGACGCGACGTGTGAGAGAATTCTACAGGCGACAAAAGCAGGTCTCCGATTTTGCCATAGTGACGGGAATGTCGGCACGGTAACTGTAGAACTGGGTGTACGGACAATACGTGTTTTTGAGCTGCCATTTGAGTTCCCGGCTGAAGAAGTTATCGAGGCTTTTAAGCCATACGGCACGGTACATGGTCACACGGCAGAACGCTGGACACAATTCGCCACGTACCCCGTTCTTAACGGAGTGCGACAGATCACTATTGATCTTCAGAAACATGTACCGTCCTATCTGACAATTGGTGGTTGTCGGGCGGTGGTGATTTACGATGGTCAACCACGTACATGTTCTGGCTGTGGCCAGGAGGGACACCTCAGGTCGAACTGTATGCAACGGCGGATTACGCAACTGCCTTCAGATGTGCGGGAGCCGTCGCCGGCGATGACAGTACTACCGATCACCTATGCCAAAGCCCTCACTGCGTCCGCTGATGACCGAAAGGACACAGCCCCGGTGGAAGATCAAGATGGCGCTCTCCGAAACCTTGTCGCAGACGTCGGGATGACAGAGGATGCTGCTCCATAGAGCATACAATCTACGGCGACAACATCAGATGAGACCGAACTCCCACCAAGCACACCGATAGTACAAGAAGCAGTTCCAGCCACTACGGATGCTGTTCCGTCTGGAACGCACTCTGAGACGACAACATTAGTTTCGACCGAAATCCCGCCAAGTACAACGATGGGACTCGAAACACTTCCAGTTCGTACGGATGCTTTTCTGCCGGGCAGCCGTGATTCCCTACAATCTGAGGACACGGAAAGAAGATCACGCAAACAACGTTCCCCGAAAAGGAGGAAACGGCGGCGTCGCACGACATCTCCTCGGGATGACTCCCCTTGCCCCGACGACGATGTGCCTGTGGACCAAGACGACACAACAGCCTCTATGAAACAGGATGCGGCAATGGGAACTGTTCGATCAGACCCACAGCGGTCTGTCACATTGACGGTACCGGGACGTGGTGATGCTGAAGAGGAATCACAGCCAGTTGGCTCTCCAGACGCAGATGCTGTGGCTATGGACACGAATATATCACTGCCTGCAAAGATGTGGTATGACGATATTGAGGAGGCGCCGGACGTCATACAGAGGCAGCCGGCACTCACGAAGACGGCCTAATAATTGCTGAAGGTGAAGGGAGAGGGACGAGAGAACTTCTTCTAACTCAGCCCCCAGCGCCGATGCAGGGAGATGTTGTTGCGCCTCGACAGAGTGGGATTCAACGCCATGCGAACCGTATTGCGACATTACATGTAAATGACGTGCGCTCACCGGCCAAAATACACCTACTGAAGGAAACGATTTGGGCATCTGATGTGGATATTGCTTTGCTGCAGGAAGTCCACATAGCTGCATTCCCATACATTGCAGGCTACCAATCCTATTCGTCACATGGAGATCACAATGGGAGTGGGGTGGCAGTTTACGTGCGAGATGGCTTCCCAGTGGAAAACGTGTGTTATCTTCCGTCGGCCAGGGGAATGGCTTTCACGACGTTTGGGACACGCATCATCAATCTTTATGCACCGTCGGGAAATAATCGGCGACGGGAAAGGGCGCGATTTTATGCAGAAGACATTGCTCCACTATTCCATGGACGCTATGAATGTGTAATAATTGGTGGAGATTTCAACTGTGTTCTCAGCCAGAAAGACCAATGGCCGCAAGCAAACATCAGCCAGGAGTTGCGAATCGTTGTCAACGACCTTGTACTGAGTGACACGTGGGAATTACGACATGGAGCTGCACCGGGATACACCTATGTGACAAGTCATTCGGCGAGCAGATTAGATCGCACTTATATCTCACGGGCTCAAGCAAATGATGTCCAGGACGCGGAACGCTGGCCATTGGCATTTTCCGATCACAGCGCTTACATCTGTACGGTGCTTCTTCCCCGTAGAGAGGTGTGGAACAGTAAGGCCCCGTGGAAACTAAACATTGAACATCTACATGATCCTGAATGCCGTCAACGGATCCTTGAGACATGGACGATGTGCGAGCGAAGGGTTGGAATGTATACAACGATGCTTGATTGGTGGCTGACTTGTGCTAAACCAGCGCTTTGCCGTACGTTTATCTCATATAGCAGGGAGATGGCAGAATGGCGCCGCCGTATGACCGACTTTTATTTTGCAGCACTGCGCGACCTGGATGATGGTCTGCCGGGACAGGACATCTGGATCGAACGCAAATGAATAAAAGCTAAACTAGTGGCTCTAGCTCGGAAACATCTTCAGGGAACCATGGTGCGCGCCAGATGTCACGATACGATAAGGCACGAGATTCCTTCCATGCACCACGTCGTGAATGAACGAAAGCACTGACGACGCGTTTTGGTACGGGAATTAATTACCCGCGAAGACCGAAGAGTGACGCGTCAAGCGGACATTGCCTCTGCATTCGTCGACCATTACCAACACATCTATCGCGAAGAAGCAGCCAATGTCGATGACCTCGACCGTGTAGCCACGTACGTCTCCCGTACACTGACGGTGGAAGCCGCGGGAACCTTACTGGAAGCCATTAGCTGTGAGGAAGTACATGATGCAATCGCACAAGGTGCGTTGAATCGGTCCCCAGGCATTGATGGGCTTCCTGTTGAATTTTATCGAGAATTTCGCAACGAAATGGCACCGCGATGGACGGAAATGTACAATGAGATGTTAAATTCCGATGCGCCTATTCCGCCCTGCTTAATGCCGACTATAAGATATTTGCACGGTTGCTAGCGTCCCGATGTCGTACGTTAATTCGTAGCGTTCTCTCTCCAGAACAGACGACACCAGGTGGATCGGTGAATGTGCAAACAGCTACTGGCGAATGCCGTGAGGTGATAGCGCTGGCGGTGGAGTGCCGGCTTAAAGCGGCGATGGTGGCGGTTGATTTTGACAGTGCTTTTGATAAGGTGCGCCACAACTATCTGTATGCTGTACTGGAACAAATGGGATTTCCAGACCGTTTTACTGGTCTCATTAGAAGGTTTTATGGGGGCGCACAATCCTTGGTACAGGTTAATTGGCGTATAGCAATGCCCATTCAAATTCGACGATCCATTCGCCAGGGCTGCCCTCTTTCGATGCTGCTGCTCGCGATAGCGTTGGAACAATTAATTGGGAGGCTAACCAATTCTCTTTCTGGGATGGAACTACGGGGTTACACCTTCAAATGTCGTGCCTATGCGGACGACTTCCTGCTGCTCGTTCGTTCTGAGGAAGAGGTAAAGACGGTCCTTGAACTGTTGTTGGACCACAGTGTGACGGCGGGTAGTGCAGTGAACATGAACAAATCGGCGGCGACGCCGGTTGGAAGGGGCCTTACGCCGTAAGAAATCAGTCCGTTTCCTTATGTGCAACGATTCCGCTATCTCGGCATAGACTTTACTTCATCTGTAAAACATACTGCGGCAGTTAACTACCAACGTATTTTACAGACAACACGTACCATGGTCCGACAACATCTCCTACGGCGCCTTGATCCTTTGCAGCGAGTCGAGTATCTGAACACTTACGTGGTTTCTCGAATGGTGCATATTTCGCAGATCCTGCCCCTACCACTCACGCTCGGACGTCGACTTCAATCAGCACTAGGCTACTTTGTGATGATTGGATCGCCCCTCAAGGTGCGATACGAAACGCTCACTCTCCCTACGGACAAGGGGGGGACTCGGACTTACGAATGTTCACTGCCGAGCGACGGCGCTCCTTCTAGCCACGATGTACAAGCAATGGCGTAGCGGGTGTGATTCCCTTACATCCCGCCTACAGGATCTCCAGGTTCCAGCGTCCCTCACACCTCCGGTGGCGGTGGGAAACATTACGCCACATTTTGCGCATGTCTCAACATTTATAGTGGAACTTAGTTATATCAGAGACGAGCTTCCGCGCACGAGACCGCCATTCGCGAAGGATTTTTATGTTTGGCTGCTACGACGGATAAGTCGTAATGTCATTGAACTCAAACATCCCAGGTTGCATTGGCCGAAGATTTGGAGACATGTGCACCAAAAATTCCTTCCTACCTTCGTTCGGGCACTGTGGTTCTCTGTCGCCTGTGGCAAGTTCAACACCAACCAACGGCTCCATGCAATTGGACTAGTGGACACTCCACTATGCCCAAAATGTCACCAAGTGGATGACGACCATCACCGCTTAACTTGTATCGCGGTGGAGGACGTCTGGCTCCTAGGAAGGCAGATGGTGGCTTGCTACCTCCGTGTGACCCCGCAACATATTACACCTGCTTCCTTCTTACATCCAGAGGGTGACTACTTTCCGGCGACTAAATCACAGTCGATCATCTGGACCAAAGGTTGGACGATCGCGTACCTCTATGGGGATGATGCCAAGTCGCGACTTGACTTTTGGTATTTCTTGCAGCAAGCCAACAATGAGGTTCATAGATGGCCACACTATCGGAAAACCTTTGCCAACTATCTTCAGGCAGTCTTCCACCCCCCACGCAGTTGGGAGGTGCCGGGTGCAGTCGGTGTGCACATTTGACAGCTGATAATGAACCTCACGCTTCTCTCACCGCTCCATATGTAATGCACATACTATACGATGAAATGACTACTTTTCCTTTTAACAAAGTGATATTTATTGAAAATAAATAAATAAATAAAACAAAACAACATCCCTGTTCCTTAAAGTTTGTGATTTGTCTTAAAATAACTTTTTTTTTCTTCAGAGGATGCATTTCATTTAGTGTTTGTGAAAAAAAAAAGCGGTCTAAGGGCTGTAGTCATGGACTGTGCGGCTGGTCCCGGCGGAGGTTCGAGTCCTTCCTCGGGCATGGGTGTGTGTGTGTTTGTCCTTAGGATAATTTAGGTTAAGTAGTGTGTAAGCTTTGGGACTGATGACCTTAGCAGTTAAATCCCATAAGATTTCACACACATTTGAACACTTTTTGAGCGTCGAAGAAGACAGGGAGGTTTGTCCCAGAAACTGCTTCTCATCACTCTGCAGTTAGAAACTGCATACTTCCTCTCGACAGCTTTGCAGACGAGCGCGGCGGACTGCTACGCGAAGGGGCTCGGGTTCGATTTCCGGCCGGGTCGGAGAAGGAGATTAGCGTTTAACGTCCCGTCGACAACGGGGTCATTAGAGACGGAGCACCAGCTCAGATTATGGAAGGATGGGGAAGGAAATCAGCAGTGCCCTTTCAGAGGAACCATCCCGGCATTTACAAAAAAAATAATAAATAAATAAATAAATAAATGTTAAAATGTGTGTGAAATCTTATGGGACTTAACTGCTAAGGTCATCAGTCCCTAAGCTTACACACTACTTAACCTAAATTATCCTAAGGACAAACACACACACACCCATGCCCGAGGGAGGACTCAAACCTCCGCCGGGACCAGCCACACAGTTCGTGACTGCAGCGCCCAAGACTGCTCGGCTAATCCCGCGCGGCCCGGCATTTGCCTGGAGCGATTTAGGGAAATCACGGAAAACCTAAATCAGGATGGCCGGACGCGGGACTGAACCGTCGTCCTCCCGAATGCGAGTCCAGGTGCTAACCACTGCGTCACCTCGCTCGGTACCGGGTCGGAGACTTTTCAGCTATAGGGTGGGACTAGGTGTTCTGTTGTCCGTATCATCATAACCGACATTCCACTATTGAGATGGCTAAATGGCCACGGCCCTGAAAAAAGAAAAATCTTTAAGTAGCCTCATAGTGAATAAACTTCTTCTATGGATCTTCCACTACTCGTTTTGAATCCTAAACTTCCAACATTAGCTGTGCAGGTATTGAATCTCAACTGCAACACATTCCCCTTTGAGGAAATGTATCTATCTTGGTCTTCAGTCATATGAGCTATTTCTTGCTGATATGCGCCATTTACAACTCTTTTCTGAAAACTTAAATATTAAGGACTCTTCTCCGTAGGGAAAAACTTTTCTACACTTCCAGACGTACGGTTAGTGTAATGGGGTATATTCAGCTTCCTCGCTTTTTCTGTATCCGGGACAGAAATTATTTCTCGGGTGCCCAAGGGGTATAAAAGCCACAACGATTGCATGTGCAGAGACATCGATGTCTTTCTGCTTCTTATTATTTAAAGGACGGCATTCACTAACGTCTGTAATATTACTCTTTTAACCGAGAACCAAGCACAGTGCTTCTCATTTGTTCAATCATAGAATGGGATATCTTAAGTATGGTCTCCAGAAAATTGGGAGGTTTATGGTTTCTTCCAATACTTTTGATTTCATTCGTAACTAGCGTATTACTTACCTACTCACTTATAAAAAAAGTTACATTAGATAGGATAATAAATGTAATCTCCCATGGCATTTTGAAATCGAAAAATTTTCAGGTGTCTAGGAATGGCTTTACCATACGAATCATCAGTGAGGCAGGTTCTTTTTTTAAAAAAAAATTTGAGCTCTTGTAATGTTTGATCAAATAATAAAGTTGTATGTTCGAGTGTAACTGACAGTTCCTTATTTTGGCCCCTTTCCACAATTTATACTATCTGTCCTGTCCAGTGGGATAAAGGAGGGATCTCAACCATCAGTCACAAAGTCATGAGGCAACGTATCTTTTCTGGGTCCATGTGTTGCATGGAATTTCAAACTACACACGTATGCCATATTAGTTTCTGTGGACGTTGCAGTTTATTAATGTACAGTCATACTCAAAAGTATCCGAACGACCTGAATTGCATTTCTCCTGATTCGCATGCTACCGGCATAACGCAGCTGTCTGGCAGGTCCTCTAATCGCTCCTTGGTACAGTCGTTTGACTATTGAAAATGGTTCCAAAAAGTCACCACTAGAAAACACTGCTCTGTATCGCAATAACTCATGATGTAAAGTAATACCACGATGCTACAAATATCAGGGAACACCTTATCACAGATAAGACTTTCCGTAAGGCTTGTAAGCTCACATTTATTACAATAAATGACATACCTGAAATGTTACCACTCTCATTATTACGTCAGATAGGCAAGACACGTAGTAAGTTCGTCGTATTCATGATTTCCTCATCAAAGTAACATACAGTACTTATCATTTAACAAAAAATGATATTAAAAATTTAAGTTATCCACGAGCAGCTAGTTGAGAATATGTATGAACTTCAAATGACACGACGAACCGTCTCGTTTTGCATATGGATTCAAACCCAGGTCAGGCAGACTAAGCAAAGATTTCGTGACTGACACAAACTAACAGTCATTCCTGATTAGGCATACAGAGAGTGATTTTAGACAGTGTCAGTTAGCAAATATCAACTTTCAATTACTTAACACAAACATTTTTAACGGACGCGAATTCCTCCCCAGCATCTCTTGTGCCTCTTAACGAACTACGAGAGATGTTAAAAATTGCTTCTTCACAAGTAACTTACTTGAAACGCCGTGAGGTAAAGCTTTGTGTTGGACAGGGATTCGAACCCAGAACCTAATCGGATTAATATCGAAACACAACCAACTGTGACATATCCGGTTTCCTTGCCAGTGGCTAGATGTTTTAACTGAAATGACGAGAAGAAACATTAATTTTTTCCTTCCCAGGACTCCAACCCGGCACCTATCGCTGTTATGTTCTAGAGAAAACGAACGTTAAATATGGGTTTGTTGCACCAGCAGCGACATGTGAGCATGTTTGAACTAGAAATAATATGACGAAGAGTTCAGTGCTCACTGGGAATAGAGCCCCACACATATCGTTGTTCACTACACACAAAGAGACGTGAGATACCGAATTTTTATCCACCAGCAGCTCGGAATAACATCTTGAACTTACAGTGATCTCGCAAATAGTTCTGTGTCCCACTGGGAGTCAAAAACGTCACATATCGTTAGTGTTGACAAAGAACGAAAAAACATTAAAAATCAAAATTATTATCCACCAGCAGATAGGTGTTCTCATGCTAGAGCTTGATAATACATAATGAAATCTTTAGTGCCGGGCCAGGATTCGAACCCATTCACGCGCAATACGTGGAGATGTTGAAGAATCTGCAGTTTTGAACAAGCAACAAATTGTAGCCGAGCTGTATTGCCACGAAGGGATCAAATTCCGCTTTAAGGACGGTCTGAGTTGCATTCTCAGTTCAGAACCAATTTTATCGACATACAGAAGCTCAGATAAATGATGGAATAAGTGTCTTGAGACTCTACATAGCGTTTGTTTCGTCACTAGAAATAAATAACTAGTATAAGAAAGGTTACTGGTGATACAGTTTCTAGATGTCGCCACTCCAGACTTTATTGTGGTTCAACCTAATATCTACTTGGCAGAGAAGGAATATCATCTTTCATGTGAATTTCGGACCACACTGCCATTATATCTTCTTCACTTGATGTAGTCAGAAGAGAATGGAATCTTTCTCTCCCTATCTAAAATCATTGACAGAAGTGCGAATGGAACCCAGCCCACTGGTATAAGAACCTACCACCAGTCCAACAAACTCTCTTCTCAGTGACTCATTTTTCTATTGTAACGCCGTTGCGCCACACTGGATGAGAATTCTGACACACAGGCTCCCCGTAGTAAATTGCAGCATTTTCAGTAAATTCATTTACTTGGTTGACCAAATCACCATGAACTAGTTGCCTCGGTTACCCAGTGCATACATGCGACTCTATTTTGTAATCACCGAAATAAAATCAGGTAGCTACCACCTACACAGAACTGCCAACAGTGTAGGATGCAGAAATTTAGATAGAAAGTGTTCCTTTCCACTTGAGCTATTCTACTGCGCTATCTGTTTGTAAAAAACGTCGTGCAGCGCAAAAAGAAAAGCAGTAACTGTTTCTCTCATTGTCAGAAGTCTAGACCCGGCCATTTGCATTATCTCGCAGCGCTGTGGTATGCAGAAGTTCTGGAGGAATTGTTGTCCAGCTCTGGAGCTGTTGAGGTTATGTGTTAGCTAGTAGCGTAATGGTAAGTGTCGTGCAGCATAGATAAGGTGACGTGAGTCCGAATACATTTACCACCAAATTTTTTTAAAACGCAATTACTGTCTGCTGAAGTTACCAATCTAATGGAACTTTGAACATAATTCCCTTCACTTCTCAACCCAAAATAGTCGCATGAGGAAAAAGGGCTAACTTCTCTGACATTTTGTTCTTTTCAGGTTTAATAGACACCCAGGCAGCAGATGCATCTCGAAGCAATTGTATTATGTATGGGGAGAGCGCATCGTGGCCAAATACTTCAGAAAAGTATTTTCTACATTAGCTGTCGTGTGGTAGTAGCATTTTATTCTTCTTCAAACATTGTTTGACAGCTATTACTCAGAACACGTTTTCTACATGCATGTAATCAATAAACTGCCTGTGCATCGTCAGAATGTTCCAGATAACGTCAGAGAATTCGCATATATCGTTGATGATTAATTTCGCTCTCATGTTTACCATTCTTTCAACAACACTAAAGGAAACCTTACGAAAACTGTGCCCTGTATTATAAGAACTACCCACGATAACCTTACGACGATAGTCTGTTTTAATAAAACTGAGTATCTGTACACAAGCATGCCTCTATCGACACGAATTAGTAAAATATTACTCACTTAGATTTTGATTGGGTCTGTGTTTAATTGGTATACTGTGTCATACTCAAGAGGTATGTAAATGAGGCATTTCATAAATACGGTTATGTATTTCTAGAAACCCAAAATTTGCTTGTCAGCAGCGGAAAGAGGCGTTACCTGTTGTGCAGCATTGTAAGTTTTTCACCATTGCACTTTGAGCCGAAAGTATTTTCTTGCGATTTCCTTACTGATGTTTGATCAGACTGCTTGTAGCTCTATTACAGAAGGGGTAAGAACGTTTGAATTCAGTGAGACTGGAACTGCGAACCATAACAGACGCTTTTTCACAGGTCAGCACGTTACCACAGAGCTGGTGAACAGGTACGTGTGTGTGTGTGTGTGTGTGTGTGTGTGTGTGGGTGTGTGTGTGTGTGTGGGTGTGTGTGTGTGTGTGTGAGAGAGAGAGAGAGCTTCCTCTTACGAGGCCAATAGTGGCTAGAACTCATAAACCGCTATTTAAAGGACGAGATTAGTTGCTATTTCAACCTGCAACGACCTTCCTGGGCTGGAAACCGTTAACTTTGCAATCTTCTGTTACACCTCAAGCGATAATAACTGAGATTATTCAATGGAAACAACAGGTAAAATCAAGTGAACTTTGAGGCTAAATTCCGTGCACACAAGGAAGTAACTCGTCGATCACAGAGTTGCCAAACATACGTTGCGTTTTTGCCAAATCTCAGTTACAGCACCAGCAAGAAGAAGACGAACCGATGTGATCCTACAACGGGCTAGGAAGTGACCATAGCTGGTGTCTGCAAGTCGCAGCTGCTACAGCCTGGAATACGTAATGGGACTGATTCGCATTTCTGAAACTAGGTTTAGGGACTGGAGCGTAGTTACTAAAAATACTCAGAATTGCCTGCAAACTAAGCATCATAAATCAGTAACTCTCATAGTTGTTTTCATATTTCTTTCGTAAGTGTACTCAAAACTAAGAAACTGATTTACAGGCGTTTTCGTGCCTCGCCCATAGTCGAGCACAACAAACTAATAAAATTAAAAAAATAATGTGTGTGTGTGTTTGTGTGTGGCAGAGGGAGAGAGAGAGAGAGAGAGAGAGAGAGAGAGAGAGAGAGAGAGACAGAGAGACAGAGACAGAGAGAGAGAGAGACAGACAGAGAGAGAGAGAGAGAGAGAGAGAGGGAAATAAAAAAGAATGAGAGAGAGAGAGACAGTGTGTGTGAAAAGAAATTGAATCATGATATGTAAAGAAATCTGTCATTTAAAATGACACGTTCCACATCATTACGAAATGTAGTATTAATGATCTATGTAACAAGAATTAATCTAATCATATCATATTGATGACTAGCCATGAAGAGTCATGAATTACCGAAATTTTTGCCAATACCAGTAACCAAATATAAACTTGAAAGTAAAAGACGGCAATTTTTGTAATAAACTGGGACCCCTATCAAGACCCTTTCGTCCCTGTTAGCTAACCACGAAAGATATCTGATATACCTCCATTCTGAAGTAACAAAGTGTGCATGCATTTAAAGATGAAGTGCAAGATGTGAAGTTCTGTGACGGATATACGAACCCAACCCCTCCATTCTGAAGTAACAAAGTGTGCATGCATTTAAAGATGAAGTGCAAGATGTGAAGTTCTGTGACGGATATACGAACCCAACACGTAATCGGATTGTTAACTAAGAAAGATCAAATGTTATGTATTGGTTTTTCTTGCGAGCTGCTAGGTGTTTGAATCTAAAATAAGGATACAAAGTTTTGTGCCTAAGCGACAATCGAACTGCACACCTACGGTGCATCCACGAATATAGCTGAATTATCAGTTGCTTACTCACCAACAGTAAATTGTGTGTGTGTTTTACCAGAAATAACGATACCTGTTGCGATTGTTGGCAACACATGAACAAACATTACAAATGCACGTTAATTTTCACTAGCAGGTGGGTGTGCACTTGCTAGGGCTTGAAATGAAATTATGAATATATTTGTACTGGATCCTTTGGAGGAGAGCTAGAGAAGATTGCAGTCTTGGGAAAAGGAACGAAATGATTGAACTATACTGTTCTGAGAGATTCAGACCCTCGAAAGAGGAGATACGAATTCGAATCACAGTTCAGCACCAAATTTTTCAACGTCTCTAGTTCAATCAAGTACAAGTAAAGTAAGAGACCTATTCCTTTAAATGGCTATCAGTTCATCAAATAAAATAAAATTTTCTAATGTAAGTGAGTTTACTGGCGACTGTATTTCTGTTTGCTATGACTTCCGCTATGTCATTTTCCAACGTAAACCGGCTCTGCCCAGTTGGTAATGAAGGAGCGTGATGTTTAATACGGATTATAAATTATAACGTCCTTCTCTTGAGGTTTTTTTTGTCATCAGTCTACTGACTGGTTTGATGCGGCCCGCCACGAATTCTTTCCTGTGCTAACCTCTTCATCTCAGAGTAGCACTTGCAACCTAAGTCCTCTATTATTTGCTTGACGTATTCCAATCTCTGTCTTCCTCTACAGTTTTTGCTCTCTACAGCTCCCTCTAGTATCATGGAAGTCATTCCCTCATGTCTTAGCAGATGTCCTATCATCCTGTCCCTTCTCCTTATCAGTGTTTTCCACATATTCCTTTCCTCTCCGATTCTGCGTAGAACCTCCTCATTCGTTACCTTATCCGTCCACCTAATTTTCAACATTCGTCTATAGCACCACATCTCAAATGCTTCGATTCTCTTCTGTTCCGGTTTTCCCACAGTCCATGTTTCACTACCATACAATGCTGTACTCCAGACGTACATCCTCAGAAATTTCTTCCTCAAATTAAGGCCGGTATTTGATATTAGTAGACTTCTCTTGCCAGAAATGCCTTTTTTGCCATAGCGAGTCTTCTTTTGATGTTCTCCTTGGTCCGTCCGTCATTGGTTATTTTACTGCCTAGGTAACAGAATTCCTTAACTTCATTGACTTCGTGACCATCAATCCTGATGTTAAGTTTCTCGCTGTTCTCATTTCGACTACTTCTCATTACCTTCGTCTTTCTCCGATTTACTCTCAAACCATACTGTGTACTCATCAGACTGTTCATTTCGTTCAGCAGATCATTTACTTCTTCTTCACTTTCACTCAGGATAGCAATCTCATCAGCGAATCGTATCATTAATATCCTTTCACCTTGTAGTTTAATTCCACTCCTGAACCTTTCTTTTATTTCCATCATTGCTTCCTCGATGTACAGATTGAAGAGTAGGGGCGAAAGGCTACAGCCTTGTCTTACACCCTTCTTAATACGAGCACTTCGTTCTTGATCGTCCACTCTTATTATTCCCTCTTGGTTGTTGTACATATTGTATATGACCCGTCTCTCCCTATAGCTTACCCCTACTTTTTTCAGAATCTCGAAAAGCTTGCACCATTTTATATAGTCGAACGCTTTTTCCAGGTCGACAAATCCTATGAAAGTGTCTTGATTTTCTTTAGCCTTCCTTCCATTATTAGCTGTAACGTCAGAATTGCCTCTCTCGTCCCTTTACTTTTCCTAAAGCCAAACTGATCGTCACCTGGCGCATTCTCAATTTTCTTTTCCATTCTTCTGTATATTATTCTTGTAAGCAGCTTCGATGCCTAAGCTGTTAAGCTGATTATGCGATAATTCTCGCACTTGTCAGCTTTTGCCGTCTTCGGAATTGTGTGGATGATGCTTTTCCGAAAGTCAGATGGTATATCGCCAGACTCATATATTCTACACACCAACGTGAATAGTCGTTTTGTTACCACTTCCCCCAATGATTTTAGAAATTCTGATGGAATGTTATCTATCCTGCCTTATTTGACCGTAAGTCCTCCAAAGCTCTTTTAAATTCCGATTCTAATACTGGATCCCCTATCTCTTCTAAATCGACTCCTGTTTCTTCTTCTATCACATCAGACAAATCTTCACCCTCATAGAGGCTTTCAATGTATTCTTTCCACCTATCTGTTCCTTCCTCTGCATTTAACAGTGGAATTCCCGTTGCATTCTTAATGTTACCACCGTTGCTTTTAATGTCACTAAAGGTTGTTTTGACTTTCCTGTATGCTGAGTCTGTCCATCCGACAATCATATCTTTTTCGTTGTCTTCACATTTTTCCTGCAGCCATTTCGTCTTAGCTTCCCTGCACTTCCTGTTTATTTCATTCCTCAGCGACTTGTATTTCTGTATTCCTGATTTTTCCGGAACATGTTTGTACTTCCTTCTTTCATCAATCAACTGAAGTATTTCTTCTGTTACCCATGGTTTCTTCGCAGCTACCTTCTTTGTTCCTATGTTTTCCTTCCCAACTTCTGTAATGGCCCTTTTTAGAGATGTCCATTCCTCTTCAACTGTACTGCCTACTGCGCTATTCCTTATTGCTGTATCTATAGCGCTAGAGAACTTCAAACGTATCTCGTCATTCCTTAGTACTTCCGTATCCAACTTCTTTGCGTATTGATTCTTCCTGACTAATGTCTTGAACTTCAGCCTACTCTTCATCAGTACTGTATTGTGATCTGAGTCTATATCTGCTCCTGGGTACGCCTTACAATCCAGTATCTGATTTCGGAATCTCTGTCTGACCATGATGTAATCTAATTGAAATTTTCCCGTATCTCCCGGCCTCTTTCAAGTATACCTCCTCCTCTGGTGATTCTTGAACAGGGTATTCGCTATTACTAGCTGAAACTTGTTACAGAACTCAATTAGTCTTTCTCCTCTTTCATTCCTTGTCCCAAGCCCATATTCTCCTGTAACCTTTCCTTCTACTCCTTCCCCTACAACTGCATTCCAGTGGCCCATGACTATTAGTTTTTCGTCCCCCTTTACATACTGCATTACCCTTGCAATATCCTCATACAATTTCTCTATTTGTTCATCTTCAGCTTGCGACGTCAGCATGTATACCTGAACTATCGTTGTCGGTGTTAGTCTGCTGTCGATTCTGATTAGAACAACCCGGTCACTGAACTGTTCACGGTAACACACCCTCTGCCCTACCTTCCTATTCATAACGAATCCTACACCTGTTATAATCCTACACCTGTTATACCATTTTATGCTGCTGTTGATATTACCCGATACTCGTCTTCCTTCCACTTCACTTCACTGACCCCTACTATATCTAGATTGAGCCTTTGCGTTTCCCTTTTCATAGGTTACCAGAGGCAAAATGAATGTGTTTCTGCCAATTAAAAGTAAATTCCTGAACCCACGCAGTGCATCTGTAATAATTCGTTCCACGAGACCATTGTACCCACATTTCCCAGCCTCAAGAGTGTGGTGAAACGAATGATGTGGTTAGCTTACATAATTAGTCACGATGTAAATAATGCGAGTCTATTAAATGGTTAAGTAGAATTAAGCTTCTGACGCGGAGATTATGCTATTCTCATGTCAGCAGGATGTAAAGACTCTTCTAGGCATCGTAGGCTGTAAGTAAAGCCATTTTGAATTTTCACAAATTGAGCAAATTTCTTAGTTCGAGAAAATCCACTGTTAAGTGTGAAGTTACCAGATAATTCGAATATTACCGTCATTGCTACCATCATTTTATTCATACCGCTGCTGGAACACACGTGCTTGAAGATCATTTAATGCCTTTTGGTCAATATAGAAGCAGTTTCGCAAGAACAGGTTCTTTCCCTGTCTACGGAATCCTTTTCATGTTAATATCAACCATCAGCAGTTACTAGTAGATTAAATTAAAACTAAAGTAATTGATAAAGACGTTACTTGATAACAAAAACGCGCTTCCTTTCTTCATTTACTTGCGCCTAGAAATGGCTGTCGAATACTGCCAAACCAAAAGGCAAGAGATATTACTGCCTTCCGATATACGTCGCTGTCAGTTCTTCCATACGATTTGATCGACATGAGCTGTTTCAAGTTGTGTATGGCAGACAATGTTTTAGAAAATCAATTGTTTTCCTTTGAAATGAACAGAAAGATTTTCATTTTAATCTATCCAAGTTCAAAATATTCGCAGTATTAGTTCAAATTTGATATTCGCTTCTATAATGTAGGAAAGTATTTCACAGTTGCAAAACTCATTGACCTTACACTTAGTCGCTGACCATGAGTTCTAGCTTTGAGTGACACCAGTTTAAGTAAACTAATGTAGCAAAGACTGTTTGACAGCGCTCTTTCTCACCCGAAAACACGAAATTCACTCATTTGGCTCCATAAGTACACTGTAACAGTAATTTCTGAGTGTATGCAATGCATACGGATTGTAGAATTTAGTGGCACTCTCTCTTCCACTTCTGTATACAATATGCCTGACCTAAAAGGGCCCTTTATCATTGCAGGCACTGGGCAGTGCAACAACATACTGACAACTTTGTATCCTTATTTTAGATTCAAACACCTAGCAGCTCGCAAGAAAAACCAATACATAACATTTGATCTTTCTTAGTTAACAATCCGATTACGTGTTGGGTTCGTATATCCGTCACAGAACTTCACATCTTGCACTGACATCTTCAAATGCTTGCACACTTTGTTACTTCAGAATGGAGGTATATCAAACATTATTCTAACAGGGACGAAAGGGTCTTGATAGGGGTCCCGGTTTATTACAAAAATTGCCGTTTTTTACTTTCAAGTTTAGATTTGGTTACTAGTATTGGCAAAAATTTCGGTAATTCATGACTCTTCATGGCTAGTCATCAATATGATATAATTAGATTAGATTAGATGAATTCTTGTTACATAGATCATGAATACTACAGTTCGTAATGATGTGGAACGTGTCATTTTAAATGAAAGATTTCTTTACATATTATGATTCAATTTCTTTACACACACACTGTCTCTCTCTCTCTCATTCTTTTTTTATTTCTCTCTCTCTCTCTCTGTCTCTCTCTCTCTCTCTCTCTCTCTCTGTCTCTCTCTCTCTCTCTCCCTCTGTCACACACAAACACACACACACGTTATTTTTTTAATTTTATTAGTTTGTTGTGCTCGACTATGGGCGAGGCACGAAAACGCCTGTAAATGAGTTTCTTAGTTTTGAGTACACTTACGAAAGAAATATGAAAACAACTATGAGAGTTACTGATTTATGAAGCTTAGTTTGCAGGCAATTCTGAGTATTTTTAGTAACTACGCTCCAGTCCCTAAACCTAGTTACAGAAACGCGAATCAGTCCCATTACGTATTCCAGGCTGTAGCAGCTGCGACTTGGAGACACCAGCTATGGTCACTTCCCAGCCCGCTGTAGGATCACATCGGTTCGTCTTCTTCCTGCTGGTAATGCAACTGAGATTTGGCAACAACGCAACGTATGTTTGGCAACTCTGTGATCGACGAGTTACTTCCTTGTGTGCACGGAATTTAGCCTCAAAGTTCACTTGTTTTTACCTGTCATTTCCATTGAATAATATCAGCTATTGTCGCTTGAGGCGTAACAGAAGAGTGTGGATTTACGGTTTTCAGCCCAGGAAAGTCGTTGCAGGTGGAAATCGCAACTAATCTCATCCTTTAAACAGCGATTTATGAGTTCTAGCCACTATTGACCTCGTAAGAGGAAGCTCTCTCTCTCTCTCTCTCTCTCTCTCTCTCTCTCTCTCTCTCTCTCTCACACACACACACACACACACACACACACACACACTCACAAACATCTGCTCGCCAGCTCTGGGGTAACGTGCTGACCAGTAAAAAGGCGTATGTTATGGTCCGCAGTTCCAGTCTCACTGACTTCAAATGTTTTTACCCCTTCTGTAATAGAGCTACAAGCAGTCAGATCAAACATCAGTAAGGAAATCGCAAGAAAATACTTTCGGCTCATAGTGCAATGGTGAAAAACTTACAATGCTGCACAACAGGTAACGCCTCTTTCCGCTGCTGAGAAGCAAATTTTGGGGATTCTAGAAATACATAAGTGTATTTATGAAATGCCACATTTGCATACCTCTTGAGTATGACACAGCATACCAATTAAACACAGACCCAATAAAAATCTAAGTGAGTAGTATTTTACTAATTCGTGTCGATAGACGCATGCTTGTGTACAGTACTCAGTTTTATTAAAACATACTTTCGTCGTAAAGTTATTGTGGGTAGTTTTATTTCATTTCTTATAATACAGGGCACAGTTTTCGTAAGCTTTGCTTTAGTGTCGTTGAAAGAATGGTAAACATGAGAGCGAAATTAATCATCAACGATATATGCGAATTCTCTGATGTTATCTGCAACAGTCTGACGATGCACATGCAGTTTATTGATTACATTCATGTAGAAAACGTGTTCTGATTTATAGCTGTCAAACAATGTTTGAAGAAGAATTAAAGGGTACTACCACACGACAGCTAATGTACTTTTCTGAAGTATTTGGCCACGATGCGCTCTCCCCATACATAATACAAATGCTTCGAGATGCATCTGCTGCCTGGGTGTCTATTAAACCTGAAAAGAACAAAATGTCAGAGAAGTTAGCCCTTTTTCCACATGCGACTATTTTGGGTTGAGAAGTGAAGGGAATTATGTTCAAAGTTCCATTAGATTGGTAACTTCAGCAGACAGCAGAATTGCGGTTTAAAAAAATTTGGTAGTAAATGTATTCGTACTCGCGTCACCTTATCTATGGTGCACGACGCTTACCATTACGCTACTAGCTAACACATAACCTCAACAGCTCCAGAGCTGAACAACAATTCCTCCAGAACTTCTGCCTACCACAGCGCTGCGAGATAATGCAAATGGCCGGGTCTAGACCTCTGACAATGAGAGAAACAGTTACTGCTTTTCTTTTGCTCTGCGCGACGTTTTTTTACAAACAGATAGCGCAGTAGAATAGCTCAAGTGGAAAGGAACACTTTCTATCTAAATTTCTGCATCCTACACTGTTGGCAGTTCTGTGTAGGTGGCAGCTACGTGATTTTATTTCGGTGATTACAAAATAGAGTGGAATGTATGCACTGGGTAGCCGAGGCAACTAGTTCATGGTGATTTGGTCAACCAAGAAAAAGGAATTTACTGAAAATACTGCAATTTACTACGGGGAACCTGTGTGTCAGAATTCTCATCCAGTGTGGCGCAACGGCGTTACAATAGAAATATGAGTCACTGAGAAGAGGGTTTGGTGGTCTGTTGGACTGGTGGTAGGCTCCCACTTCAGTCAATGATTTTAGATAGGGATACAGAGATTCCATTCTCTTCTGACTACATCAAGTGAAGAAGATATAATGGCAGTGTGGTCCGAAATTCACATGAAAGATGATATTCCTTCACTGCCATGTAGACGTTAGGTTGAACCACCATAAAGTCTGGAGTGGCGTCATGTAGAAACTGTATCACCAGTAACCTTTCTTATACTAGTTATTTATTTCTAGTGACGAAACAAACGCTATGTAGAGTCACAGGACACTTATTCCATCATTTATCTGAGCTTCTGTATGTCGATAAAATTGGTTCTGAACTGAGAATGCAACTCAGACCGCCCTTAACGCGGAATTTGATCCCTTCGTGGCAATACAGCTCGGCTACAATTTGTCGTTTGTTCAAAACTGCGGATTCGTCAACATCTCCACATATTGCGCTTGAATGGGTTCGAATCCTGGCCCGGCACTAAAGGTTTCATTATGTATTATCAAGCTCTAGCATGAGAACACCTATCTGCTGGTGGATAATAATTTTGATTTTTAATGTTTTTTCATTCTTTGTCAGCGCTAACGATATGTGACGTTTTTTACTCCCAGTAGGACACAGAATTATTTGCGAGATCACTGTAAGTTCAAGATGTTATTCCGAGCTGCTGGTGGATAAAAATTCGGTATCTGACGTCTCTTTGTGTGTAGTCAACAACGATATGTATGGGGCTCTATTCCCAGTGAGCACTGAACTCTTCGTCATATTATTTCTGGTTCAAACACGCTCACATGTCGCTGCTGGTGCAACAAACCCATATATAACGTTCGTTTTCTCTAGAACATAACAGCGATAGGTGCCGGGTTGGAGTCCTGGGAAGGAAAAAATTAATGTTTCTTCTCGTCATTTCAGTTAAAACATCTAGCCACTGGCAAGGAAAACGGATATGTCACAGTTGGTTGTGTTTCGATATTAATCCGATTAGGTTCTGGGTTCGAATCCCTGTCCAACACAAAGCTTTACCTCACGGCATTTCAAGTAAGTTACTTGTGAAGAAGCAATAATTAACATATTTCGTAGTTCGTTAACAGGGACAGGAGATGCTGGGGAGGAATTCGCGTCCGTTAAAAATGTTTGTGTTATGTAATTTAATGTTGATATTTGCTAACTGATACTGTCTAAAATAGAGGTATATCACTCTCTGTATGCCTAATCAGGAATGACTGTTAGTTTGCGTCAGTCACGAAATCTTTGCATAGCCTGCATGACCTGGGTTTGAATCCATATGCAGTACGAGACGGTTCGTCGTGTCATTTGAAGTTTATACATATTCTCAACTAGCTGCTCGTGGATAACTTAAATTTTTAATATTATATTGTGTTAAATAATAAGTACTGTATGTTACTTTGAAGAGGAAATCATGAATACGACGAACTTACTACGTGCATTACCTATCTGTCGTAATAATGAGTGTGGTGACATTTCAGGTATGTCATTTATTGTAATAAATGTGAGCTTACAAGCCTTAAGGGCAGTCTTATCTGTGATAAGGTGTTCCCTGATATTTGTAGCATCGTGGTATTACTTTACATCATGAGTTACTGCGATACAGAGCAGTGTTTTCTAGTGGTGACTTGTTGGAACCATTTTCAATAGTCAAACGACTGTACCAAGGAGCGATTAGAGGACCTGCTAGACAGCTGCGTTATGCCGGTAGCATGCGAATCAGGTGAAATGCAATTCAGGTCGTTCGGATACTTTTGAGTATGACTGTACATCTTGTAATTTGAGTGGGCACCTAACTACCTTTTATAGTGGACTATATTACAATCAAAATGGTACATTTGTAACAGCAAATGTTGATGTTTAGCACGCCATGGCTGTACAGATTGCAGAGTTAGTGAAAGCTTTTGACAACGTTCACTGGAATACACATGGGCCAAAAGGTTGTTCACAGATTGAATAACATCAATGGTACAATGCAACCCTCTTTCGTTCCGTACGCAACATCATTCCCTGCTCAACTACTGCCTGCATTGTATGTTCTTCGGGTCTTATAACTGCAAACTGGTTTGTGTCCAAATTGTAAACAACTCTTCGGTCCCTGTGTATTTCAGTGAACATTGCCAAAAGCTTTCTCTAACTCTACAAATGCCATAAGCGTATATTTGCCTGTATTTAGCCTATCTTCTAAGAAAATTCGTAGGGTCAGTACTGACTCGTGAGTTGGTACATACATCCAGCAGCAAATCTGATCTCTGAGTTCGGATTCTACCAGATTTTCCACTGTTTTATAAATAATTCGTGTCAACACTTTGCAAGCATGATTTATTAAACTGAGAATTCTGTAATATTCACATACGTCAGCACATGTCTTTTCTTTTTTTTTAACTCAAATTTTTACATTATTCTTGAAGTGTGAGGGATATTCTGTCTGTCTCATATATCTTACATGTCAAATGGAATAGTTCTGTTGTAGCTGGCTCTCCAAAAGATGTCTAATTTTGAGGGAACGTCGCCTACTCCAAAAACCATGCCTTTATTTAGGTCTTTCAGAGCTGTGTCAAATTATTCTCTCAATTTATTGCAATCTGCTTCCTTGCGCCTTTCTATAACATTGCCTTCAAAATCATTTCCCTTGTATAGCTTCTATATATAACCCTCTCACCTTGCAGCTTCTCCTCCTTTCTTCGTCTTCTTATGCCATCTGAGGTCTTGATACTCGCAGAGATGCACTTCTCTTCTACAAATAAGTCTTTAATTTTTCTATAGGTGACATTTTTTTTTTCGCTTGGTCATGCATGATTCTACAGCCTTAAATTTTCCTCTAGTTAACGTGCCTAGCCATATCGCACTCTCTGTCAATCTAATTCCTAGACATCTGTATTTACTTTTACCTCCGTCAAAATTTGGCATTTAAGTTTTCTTCTTTCGTCAGTTAAATTCTGCTAGATATTTCAACAGTTAATCCTGTGCTGCCTTCACTATTTCAACCCTCGAAGCTACCTATTCTTCATCTACTGGGTTCATTTCTTCTATTTGAATTAATCGTTGCTAATGCCACTTTGAACTCTCAACAACCTCTGCTTCTTTCAGTTTATTCAGGTCCATCCCCATCGTTTCTTGCAGTTTTGTCGTGGGACATAAATTTGGTGGCGGTGGACAGCTGATGCTGATGCCGTGTTTTACCACATTTTTTGATCCCACGTCGGAGCAACCGCTCACACCTGTGGTCCCTCACAAGCCACCATTTTCATGAACCCCACAAATTCAAAGACGTGTCTCACTGACAGGAGATGAGAAGGGGGAGATGAAAACTTGAAGAAGTGCTGCATTTGCATTAGTCCCCTGACAAGAGGCGAATAATGGTTGTTAGGATTAAATCAAGAGTATTGTTCATCTGACTAAGTATTGATTGCTTAAGACGGAACTATTAAAATGAGACTGACAAATACTGACCCTAAAGCATCGAACGGAAACTGGAAATCCTATAAATTGTGTATGATCAGCAAACTCACAGCGTGTCCACACTTCTCGACAAACTTGTATTGCTGCCTCCCCTGCAGCCCCACGTACTTCCTTATCTTCACTTCTACAATCTCCAAATTCTGTCGCAAGGCAACATTAACAAACTCTCTATGCCTGGTGAGTATAGCCGTATAGAAACCTGCCCTTCAGTTACAGTTCATTTTTTCCCATCCCTCCGTGTAACAAGATCCCACTATCAGGACTCTCACAAGCCACTTGTAAGACCCGTAACATCAACAAGTAACTCTATTTCTAACTTTTCCACAAAACCCACACGAAGTTCTTGCTACCAATAATACTTCACTTCCTGCTCATACACTCATCTACACTTGCCGGGACTATTAAATCACTCGTTAGGAATGCACAGGCCTCAAGTGTCGAAAATTTCGATCTTCATTGTTCATCAACATATTTCATATATTTTCAGCAACGATTAGGCTCAGGCGTGTATGTGACGCTAGTCGACTCCTGTCTGGTACATTGCCTACATTCTCATTCAGTACCAGTACTACTTGTGGCTCATGAGGACGTGCTCGACTACTGTACCCTTTTACCTCCAGCTCACAGTCTTGTGCCAGTGGCGCTTTGGAACTCCGCTGATTTCATGCGATGAGTACCTAACGTTTACGTAGTCGCGATTTTTGCAGTAGTCGTTTCTTCGCGTTTCCACTTCACAATCACACCTCCAGAATTCGACTCGGGCATCTTTAGTAGGACTGCGATGTCCCTCATGGATTCATTACTCGGGTGATTTCCATTACTAGTTCACGTTCCAAGTCAGTGAGCTCTCGAGACCGACCCATTCTGCTGTTTCTGTTTCTCTACTGACCACACAGCAAATGTCCTGTCGATCTAGAGCGTCGGATCGGACTTTCTCTACTTCTACTGGCATTTCCCATTTCATTGCATCGGCGTGGTCCTTATTGGTTAAATTATTCACTGACGGCTCCAAAATAGGAGAGGACACGAGCTTTGGTTACTTCTATGGAGGTCCATTACCGTGGGCTATGTTGAAGCTACCGAGGGAAGCCAGCATCTTCACCGCCGAAGTGCTTGCAATTAAGGAATCCCTTCAGTATGCGGCAAATCAGTTCAAAGACATCTTTATTATCACGGATTCGAGGAGTCCACTGGAAAAGCTGGAAAAGCAGCAGTGGGGCTGGAACACTGTCATGTACTCGATGTAATTCAGTTACTCTATCAGTGAGGAAGTCAACATAAACGTATCCAGTTATTATCGATCAAGGGCCACTCTGGTATCTCATGTGACTAGATGGCGGACCTCCTGGAAAAACAAATCGTGACTGATGACCATTCTTACTGCAGCTGCCTTACACGTACAGATTCTGTTGCTGGCGTGATGAAAAAGGATCAACAAGAATCGTCACATACGTGAAAGCTCTCACTACAGCCCAAAGGAAGACATTATGCAACAATACAGCCGATTATTCCGCGAAAAACCTGTTTCTCCCAAATCAAGCTCTTTAGACGTCATACCACTACCGTAACGCTCATGCAGATGGGTCGCACCTGTTACCATTCACATCTTTATAGGGCGAAAATTCAGCCATCTTCATACTGCGGAGACGACCCAACTGAAATAGCAGAACTCAACCACGTGGTACTAGGATGTTCACGCTACGACAGACAACGCCGCAGGTTTCTTAAGGCCTTCACCAGACCAGGAACTTCTCATCTTACATCTGTGACGAACCTGTTCATACAGCTGACCACAGCGAACTATGTCAGCGTTTTCGAGTTTCTGCAGGAAGCGGATATCCAGTTGTAAGTCAGTTTCAGCCTACGAGCTTGTGATATATGGACTGTGCTGAGTCCTTGAATGTACAGATTGCAACGAGAAGTTTACCTGAAATTAATGTAATTTCTAATGCTTATGCTGTATATGTGCTATTGTATAGTAAATCAACAGTTATTCATTTCTCTGGCTAAATGTTTAATGCCAAAACCAATAAATTATGTGTAAAAAATACTCACCGCCTCTTTTTATACCAGTGGGTTGGCTTCTAATGACATCTAATAACCTATTCCACACTGCATAGGGGTGTGCGAATACTTTTGATCATGTGGTGTGCTGCCGAGCTTAAATGAAGGTGTAGACACAATTCTAATCTGATTGACCTTGGTTGTACACTACTGCATATTAAAATTGCTACACCAAGAAGAAATGCAGATGATAAACGGGTATTCGTTGGACAAATATATTATACAAGACCTGACATGTGATTACATTTTCACGCAATTTCGGTGCATAGATCCTGAGAAATCAGTACCCAGAACAACCACCTCTGGCCGTAATAACGGCCTTGATGCGCCTGGACATTGAATAAAACAGAGCTTGAATTGTGTGTACACGTACAGCTGCCCATGCAGCTTCAACACGATACCACAGTTCATCAAGAGTAGTGACTGCCGTATTGCGACGAGCCAGTTGCTCGGCCACCATTGACCAAATATTTTCAACTGGTTAGAGATCTGGAAAATGTGCTAGCCACGGCACCAGTCGAACATTTTCTGTATCCAAGGCCCGTACAGGACCTGCAACATGCGGTCGTGCATTATCATGCTGAAATGTAGGGTTTCGCAGGGATCGAATGAAGAGTAGAATGGCTCAAATGGCTCTGAGCACTATGGGTCTTAACTTCTGAGTTCATCAGTCCCCCAGAACTTAGAACTACTTAAACCTAACTAACCTAAGGACATTACACACATCCATGCCGAGGCAGGATTCGAACCTGGGACCGTAGCTGTCGCGTGGTTCTAGACTGTAGCGCCTAGAGCCGCTCGGCCACCCCGGCCGGCTGAAAAGTAGAGCCACGGGTCGTAACACATCTGGAATGTAACGTCCACTCTTCTTTGCGCCATCAATGCGAACGAGAGGTGACCGAGAAGTGTAACCAATGGCACCCCAAACCATCACGCCGGGTATTACGCCAGTATGGAGATGGCGAATACACGCTTCCAATGTGCGTTCACCGCTATGTCCCCAAACACGGATGCGACCATCATGATGGTGTAAACAGAACCTGGCTTCATTCGGAAAAATGACGTTTTGCCACTCGTGCACGCAGGTTGGTCGTTGAGTACACCATCTCAGGTGCTCCTGACTGTGATGCAGCGTCAAGGGTAACCGCAAACGTCCCCATCTGTTGACTCAGGGATCGAGACGTGGCTGCACGATCCGTTACAGCCACGCGGATAAGATGCCTGTCCTCTCGACTGCTAGTGATACGAGGCCGTTGGGATCCAGCACGGCGTTCTGTATTACCCTCCTGAACCCACCTTTTCCATATTCTACTAACAGACATTGGAACTCGACCAACGGGAGCAACAATGTCGCGATACGATAAACCGCAATCGCAATAGGCTACAATCCCACCTTTATCAAAGTCGGATACGTGATGGTGCGCATTTCTCCTCCTTACACGAGGCGTCACAGCAACGTTTCACCAGGCAACGCCTGTCAACGGTTGTTTGTGTATGAGAAATCGGTTGGAAACTTTCCTCATGTCAGCACGTTGTAGGTGTCGTCACCGGGTCCAACCTTGTGTGAATGCTCTGAAAAACTAATCATTTGCATATCACAGCATCTTCTTCGTGTCGGTTAAATTTCGCGTCTGTAGCACGTCATCTTCGTGGTGTAGCAATTTTAATGGCCAGTAGTGTATATAAAAAAATACTCCCCGTCTCTTGCATCTGATTGACCTTGGTTATAGTACATTATAAGCTCTGTAGTGGATGAATTAACGAGTCGCTATAGCCTAGAGGAAAATAGGTTCTGAATATGGGTCAGCTACAAGTTTCTACGAGCTGGTGACAGTTGCAAACTGCCTCTCGGATTAATTGTGCCATTATAAGTAAGAGTTATAGCTAATGGCATGTGCAGCGCAAAGAGGTAATCTCTGCTTAAAATTGAAATACGAGCTATTAGATTGCAGAATTACGAGGCGTAACAAAGTTTGCTCGTGCGAGGGAGATTTAGCGCACCTGCCGCGGCGCTGGCCCGCACGGCGGCGTTTAATTTGCCGGCAGGGACCTTGGCTGCCCTACCTAGGCTGCCCTCCCTTACCTGTGCAGCCTAGGCTGGCCGGCCGGCCCATATTCCCCGGCAGCTATTAAAATTCCCGGCGTGCCTCGCGGCCTGGGCGCGTATTATGCAGGCGTCGCCGCCACCGCGTGCTCCCACCGCTGGCAGAACTTATTGCCTCGCCGTCAGCGGCGGGTCAAGGAGAGGACAGCGTTCCCAAGTATAAAGGACGGCTACCACCACGACCCTAGTGGCCAGCGATCAAGTCTTCTCGTCGAAGCAAGTGTTAACGTTAGAGGGTAGCTGATGCTGAAATGGAGCGGTTTGGACGATGATTGACTTTTAGGAGGGTGGTTATACGTGTATCCTGTGTGGAATCTTTGCCTGTTGAGTGGGTGGAGTTCTCTAACTGGACAAACTAATTGAATAAATCAATTTGGCCACCTAATGTTTGATACATCCATTAAAACATCAAATCTCTGACATCGCTGCGGCTGGAAAATATCTTACAGGAACGAGACCAACGACGACTGAACAGAACCGTTCAACGTGACAGAAGGGCAACCCTTTCGAAAATTGGTGCAGATTTCAATACTGCTCCATCAACAAGTGTCAGAGTGCGAACCAGTCAACAAAATATCATCCATGTGGGCTTTCGAGGCCGAAGGCCTACTCGTGTACCCTTTGCACGACACAAGGCTTTACGCCCCGCCTGGGCTCGTCAACACCGACGTTTGATTGTTGATGACGAAACACGTTGCCTGGTCGGACGAGTTGCGTTTCAAATTGTATCGAGCGCATTGACGTGTATGGGTATGGTGAAAACCTCCTGAGTACGTGGACCCTGCATGTTAACAGGGGTTGTTCAAGCTGGCGGAGGCTCTGTAATGGTGTCGGGCGCGTGCAGTTGGAGTTATCTGGGACGACTTCGACAGGTGACACGTATGTAAGCATCCTATCTGATCACCTGCATCCATTCATGTCCATCGTGCATTCCGATGGACTTGGGCAGTTTCAGTAGGACAATTCGACACCCCACACGTCCAGAATTGCTTCAGAGTGGCTCCAGAAACACTCTTCTGAGCTTAAACACTTCTGGTGTCCACCAAACTCCACAGACGTGAACATCATTAAGCATTCTTGGGATGCCTTGCAACGTGCTGTTCAGAAGACATATCCATCACCTCGTACTCCTACGGATTTACGGACAGCCCTACAGGATTTATGGTGTCAATTCGCTCCAGCACTACTTCAGACATTAATCCATGCCACGTCGTGTTGCGGCACTTCTGCGAGCTCACGGGGGCCCTACACGATATTAGGCAGGTGTTCCAATTTCTTTGGCTCTTCGGTGTATATCTCTGACGTCAATCTGTTGTAGAATTATTGAAGATATTTTATGCTACAAATTATGATGTTTTTGAAGAACGAAAGTCTTGTTTATAAAAATCAATATGTATTCATGGATTCCGTAAACAGAGATATTGTGAAAGTCAGTTCGCTGTCTCCCTCATTGCGATCTGTAGTACTATAGACAACAAAGGTGAGGTTGATGCTGTGTTCCTTGACTTCAGGTACCTTCATACGAAACAGGTGCCCTTAATGACGGCACGACATAAAGCTTTACGCCTCGCCTGGGCCCGTTAAGGCCGACGTTGGACTCTTGATGACTGGAACCATGTTGCATGGTCGGACGAGTGTCTGCCTGGTGGAGGTTCGGTAATGGTGTGGGGTGTGTGCAGTTGGAGTGATATGGGACCCCTGATATGTCTAGATATGCCATTGAGAGGTGACACACATGTAAGCGTCCTGTCTGATCACCTGCATCCATTCATGTCCATTGTGCACTCCGACGGACTTGGGAAATTCCAGCAGGACAATGCGACACAGCACACGTCCAGAATTGCGGAGAGTGGTTCCAGGAATGTTCTTCTGAGTTTAAACGCTTCCGCTGGCCACCAAACTCCCTATACATGAACACCGTTGAACATATCTGTGATGCCTTGCAGCGTACTGTTCAGAACAGACCGTACTCTTATGGATAGCCCTGCAGGATTCATGGAGTCCATTACCTCCAGCACTACTTCAGACAGTAGCCGAGCCCATACCAAGTTGTGTTGTGGCATTTCTACGTGCTTGCAGGGGCCCTACGCAATATTAGACTGGTATACGAGTTTCTCAGGCTCTTCAGTGTAAATTTATTGTTCATAAGCACTGAAATCTCACAAGATACAAATTTAACAATAACTGAAATCAGTAAACTAATTCCTTGGCAAACTTGAATGAATGTTATGGGATGGTAGTTCAAAGTTAACTCGTACTCAAGCAAAACATTTACGTTTGCTGAGTCGTATTGTAACTGCCCTAGGTTAGTACCTAGAGATAGCAGATACTACAGAAGTATATGCGTGTACACGTATTGCATTGGTACCATGTTGTAACTTCAAATAAGTCGTGGACAGGAAGAATGGAATTACTGACCATCATTACAAAAACTATGCCTTTCCCTACAGTTTATTTGGCTGTTGTGGCTGTGCCTCACCATACTTAGGATTTGCAGGTGGCTTCTGATTGATTTTGATTGATTGATTTTAACATGAGAGCTAAGACAGCTTAGGTCTAACCCGCCATTGCTCGCACCGAAACTAGGTTTATTTTGCGGTATCGCTCCCTGTATATCTAGTAAAGTCATCCAGTGCCCTTAAATAGTGCAAGGAGTCCCTCTACTAGCTATTTGTTATACAAAATTTCTTCAGGTCTAGTTGTCCCGAAGATTCTGTATCTTTTACCCTCCAATTCCATGCATTCAAAGATTAGGTGTGATGCAATTTCTTCACCCTCATCACAGATCCTACATTTGGGGTCCTCCTCCATTATACCCATTGTGTGTAGGTGTTTTTTTTAAGTTCCCATGGCCGGTCATCAGTCCAGTCATGAGTTTGATCTCTTTCCCGTTCAAACCCAGGGTTACAGAGCTTCTTTTAAAACATCGCTTGGACATCATTACCTTACCACGTTTTTGTTTATGGACCTTGGTCCAACATCCTACGTCCTGTTTCCATAGCCAGTTCCGTAGTTCTAACTTGATCACAGCCTTGGTGATTGTCAAGACAGGTTCCGGCCCAATAAATCGAGTTGTTGCCCCCATCCTAGCCAATCTATCGGCTTGTTCATTGCCACAGATCCCTGAGTGGCCAGAGACCCACACTAGGTACACCCTATTGCTTCCCCCTAGCTCCACCAGAGCCCTGTGGCAATCTGCAACAATCTTAGATCTTGTTGCAGGAGCTGCCAATGATTTCAGGGCTGCCTGGCTGTCTGAAAAGATGTAGATGCTACGGTCATTGTAGCATCTACTCATAATCTCATCCACACATGCCCTGATTGCAGTAATTTCGGCTTGGAATACAGAGGTCACCTTCCCTAGAGAGATGCTGCTCTCCAGTCTTGGCTGAGCCCCGTACAACCCTGCCCCAACGCCTTGATCTGTTTTCGGCCCATCGGTGAACCGGACGATGTTCCCTGTATGGTGTTGAACTGTTTTCTCCCACTGCTCCCTACTTACAATTATTATGTTGTAAGGCTTGTCGAAGCTGCTCGGAGTTATTATATGCCGGCCGGAGTGGCCGTGCGGTTCTAGGCTCTACAGTCTGGAACCGACCGACCGCTACGGTCGCAGGTTCGAATCCTGCCTCGGGCATGGATGTTTGTGATGTCCTTAGGTTAGTTAGGTTTAATTAGTTCTAAGTTCTAGGCGACTGATGAGCTCAGAAGTTAAGTCGCATAGTGCTCAGAGCCATTTGAACCAAGTTATTATATAGTCAGCGGGTATTTCTCCAGCCATACGTATATTTACCTCACTCACTATGTTAGTGTGTGATTCTGGATATCCAAATGAGACCCTGTTGTGGCCAGTTTTAAGTCTGTATGCCCCAGCCTCTGCCACAATCTTAACCCAAAGGTGAACTGGAGGCATATCGAGCATGGCTTCCATTCCAGTGGTTGGTGTGCTGCTAATTCCGCCCGTTATGGCTAAGCAGGCCAATCTCTGCACCTTAGCAAGTTCTTTAGCAGGAACCTGCTGTTCTACCTTCTTCCACCACACTACGTCCCCATAGGAAATCCTAGGTCTAACCACTGTGGTGTATATCCAGTGCATATCCCTGGGGCTTAGGCCCCAGTTTTTGCCACAAGCCCTCCTATTACTCACTTAAAGTGCTTTTTGCTTGGAGCAGATACTCTTAATATGAGGGGTCCAAGTTAGCTTCTCATCCAAGGTTCCCCTACATATTTCACTGTGCCCCCCCCCCCCCCCCCCTCCACAGGTAGAGTTTCATCGAAGAGTTTTAGATTCCAACTTGCATGCTGAATGTGTCTCTTCGTAAATGGCACCACAAGTCTTCTTAGTATTAACTCTCAGATCCTGTTTAATGCACCATTTTTGCACAACGTCCAACCCTCCTTGTGGCATATTCCTGACTGTGTCAGTGAATTTTGCCTACTATAAGGTCATCTGCGTATCCTTGGCAGAAGCATTTTCTGGAATTTAGTTCCTCAATGAGTTCGTTCACCACTAGATTCCACAATAGAGGAGACAAAACTCCTCCTTGTGGGCAGCCTCTAGTGGTCTTAATTACCATCTTTTCATCCATCATGGTAGCCTCTACCTTCCTTCCACTAAGCATGGCCCTGGTCCACCTACATATAGTGGTCCCCAGGTCATGCACCTCCGCTGCCCTTACATGGAATCGAAGGTCATGTTACTAAAGGCCCCCTAGATATCTAGGAAGATGCAGAGGGCTATTTCTTGAAAGTGAAGTGCTTTTTCCACCTTCCCGACGAGTTGGTGGAGAGCTGTCTCACGTGATTTACCTGGTTGGTAAGCGTGCTGGTTCAGCCGTAGAAGGACCCTACATAGCCTTCTCTCCCCAACGTATACATTAACCAGTTTTTTCAAATGTTTTGAGAATGAAGGAGGACAGTCTGAGTGGTCTTATATCCTTGGTCTTGGTATGATCAGTTCTCCCTGGCTTTGGAATGAAGACAACCTTCACTGCCCTCCAAACATTGGGAATGATTCCTACTGCTAAACTAACCCATAAATAGCCTGCATAGGATTCTTATAAGTTTTCCTCCTGCCTGTTGCAGGAGAGCTGGAAAAATTTCATCTGGGCCAGCTGACTTGAAACGGCTGGAATGTTCCCACCGCCCACTGGATTTTGTTGAAGTTCACACACTCCTTGGCCGACTCCCAGTCCTCTCTTCGAGTGTCTGAGAACCGTTGTCTCTCTGGGGTCACATATTGGTCTGTGTTATCCGGCAGAGCATATTGAGGAAAGTGAGTTTTGAGGAGCAATTTCATCATCTCATGTGCTCTCTTTGCATATTCCCTGTCCTCCTTCCTCAACGTTCCTCCTGGATTAGTTGGTACTCTAGTGAGAATCTTGTGAAGTCTGGCTTGTGCAGCCATGCCTTGCACTTCCTCACAGAATGCCTTCCAGGATGCCTCCTTTGCTCGTCTTATTGCAAGATTGTAAATGACAAGGGCCTCACAGTATTTAGCCCATTGTCCTTTACGTCTCGCAATATTAAACAGTCTCTGTACCTGTTTGATTTGCGTTTCGAATTTGTTATTCCACCAAGGAACACTCCTTCCTATTTGTGCACTTCCTGGTGATTGTGCAGTTGTCCTGATATGAGGTCACTGTGGCAGAGGCAACAGCCTCAAATTATACTGTCTTCCTTATCGTTGTTTTAATTTCCTATAAGCCTAAGTCCATGTCCCTTCTATATGTCTCCCAGTCTGTTTTCCTGGGATTTCTATAAGTCATGGCCTGTCTGATTCCCATTTCAACCTTGAATTTAATGGACATGTGGTCCGATGAGGATGGCTCCAACACCACATGCCATTGTTTGGTATAGCTACTCATCGTCATGGAACCAAATGTTATGTAAATTACTTCTTCCCTTCCGCTATTCCTGAATGTTGGTTCATTGCCCCTATTCAGGACCTCTAAGTTGTAAGCTAAGAGGAATTTAAGAAGGTACTCACCTCTGCTGTTGGTGTCCTTACTGCCCCACACTAGGTTGTGCGTATTGGTGTCCCAACCCACCAGCAGTTGGTCACCTTGCCGATGTCAAGTCTCTACCATTATCCTCACCTCCAACGGAGGGGGAGAACTGTCTTCACAAGGAAGGTATGCTGAGGCCAAGACAATTTCCCTCGTGATATCTTCCTCACATTGCTGCATTTTGGTGGTCACGAAGTCCCCAGAGCAGAAATCCATCATTGGCATGTGAGAAATGCCGTTTCTAACATAGATGCATGTCCTGGAGTTTCTTAGATTCCTAGCATAGATTAGCTTACCTCCAGTGCCTCGGAGGCCCAATACACTCCCTTTGTATAAACAGGGTTCTTGTATCAGGGCCACGTCCACTTCCTGTCTCCCCAGGCAGCGGCTCAGGGCAGCAGAGGCCCCTTTACTGTGCTGCAGATTAATCTGACGCACCTCCAGGCTCCGTCTTACTGCCATCTTTGAGGTCTTTGAGAAACCTGACGGTGACCTGCGACAACCCTGAAAACAGTTGTAGGTTTCTGCTCCCTCATCGCCTTCAGGGACTTTTAAGAAGCTCCGCTGCTGTCTTGACCAGCTCCTTCGCATCTTCCCACGGGGACATCATGGGCACCTTGTCCTCGAACCATTCTACTGTGTGCACCCCCTCACAGACAAAAAATGAGTGCACCACGATCTAGATTGACCCTACTGAATTTGGGACGTGGACCAGTTTCCACCCCCCCCCCCCCCCAATCTTTTCAAAGAGGGCCATCTGCACTAATTCCTTCTGCTGCGAGGTAATGGCCACCAGTGGTTAACCTTCCTGCATAACTGCCATCCTAAAAACCGAGACTGCAGTACTATAGGTCTCTTTCCCTATTTCTTGCCTTGGTTTTTTTCTGGACTCGCTTATCCAGGGAGGAGGGAGTCTTTGATGTCTCCCTCGTACGCTTTCTACCTGTCTTTGACGTTGTGGGGGTCTGTGTGTCCCCTTAAACCTGAGACAGTTTTTTCCTGGGTGTCTTGGGTTCGAGTCCCTTTATTCCCTCCACTTGTGTTTAGAAAGAGCCATTATTTTCCTTACCCTCTGTTCCCTGAATAGCTTCCTCCTTTGGGCTGCTTCCCTCCACTTGCGTTTAGGAAGCCATTATTTTCCTTCCATCTCCCTCTGTTCCCTGAGTAGCTTGCTCCTTTGGGCCCCATATAAGCCTTTGATCTTAATCTGGTCTAGCTTCTCCGTTACAGTTCCCACTTCTGGGTCAGGTCTAGACCCTGATTCAGTAGTGGAAGTGCCTTCCATCGGTTCAGTCCCCAGTGTTTGGGTATCTGAGTTCTCAATTTGCCCCCCAGGTTCTTTTTCTTTTTCTGTAGATTTGGGGATCTAGAAGGTCCACACCACGAATACCCCACGCGGTGTAAGGTTAATTACTCAGGGAGGTCGCCTGGTATTCCTGAGGCTCCGTTTGCGACACGTGTGCCATGCACCCCTCAGCACGGATCGCATCACACCTTGGGTTGGGTCAGGGAATAGGGTAGGACTAGGAGTGGATAGGGAAGGAGGGACGTTGTGGGACAGTATTAGTCTGATCCATCGGATGAGGCCTTTCCGGCAGTAGGTCCTCTACCTTCGGCATAGCTCTCAGCTTCCTACGGATACGCAAGCCTCTCCACCCACACGGACAGTGCTTCGTCAAGGTGGTGTCCCCCGGAGAGGAGTGGCAGCTGAAGTCACTGCTAAGTCAGTAATTGGCTTGGTACCTGTGGTGTCACCGCCAGACATCACACTTGCTAGGTGGTAGCCTTTAAATCGGCCGCGGTCCGGTAGTATACGTCGGACCTGCGTGTCGCCACTATCAGTGATTGCAGACCGAGCGCCGCCACACGGCAGGTCTAGAGACAGTTCCTAGCACTCGCCCCAGTTGTACAACCGACTTTGCCAGCGATGGTTCACTGACAAAATACGTTCTCATTTGCCGAGACGGTAGTTAGCATAGCCTTCAGCTACGTCATTTGCTACGACCTAGCAAGGCGCCATTATTCAGTTACTATTGATATTGTAAATAATGTACAGACAAGAGCTACGTTCAACATTAATGGATTAAAGTATTCCACCAAGTACCACCTTTTTTCTGAAGTCTACATACCTTGTCCTGTTCCAGACCTCACGCCAGCCTGCGTGAGCTTAAACGCGTGCCTTTCGGCTTCCTCCAAACCCCGTGGGTTGGCTCCTGCCAATCCACAACAGTACCAACAACTCGTCCCAGGCTGCTTCGTATACTGAATGTCCTGAAGTCTCAAAGTAGCTTAGAGAAGAAGATGAAGCCTGGAAGAGAAGTGAGTACTTTCAAACCACGACCGGTTGCGGGTTTTTAAAAAGCCATTCTCAGGTTTCTGAAATCATTGTATTCGATAACAGATAACATGCAGTTGGACCAGTCAGAGGTTGGCGTTCCTACCATGCAGCTCCCCGGTGTTAAACAGTTTCCGCTAACGTTTAGTGATTGGAGCTCTTGTACTGACAGGCCCAGCTGCATGTTGCAATGGCAAAATTGAGTGGTGATGTTAAAAATTGCAGTTTCTGTTGGAAGTGCCGATTACGTCAACACTTCGCCTTACACGGCCCTGTCTGCCACAACGACCAATCTTCTCATTTACAGTTTTTTGTTCGTAATTTTCAGTAGCTATTTTTGAAGAATGTCGATGTGAAGGAATAGCACACTAATTGCGTTAAAAATTGTGCTTCTTCTTCACATCGGAATCTTATTCCAGTCAGTCACACCGACACCCCCCCTCCCCAAGTGCAATTAGTGTTCTTATTTTGTGCCACATATTCTTGCTTCACATAGTCAAAGATTGGACATGATGAATGCTCAAAAAGTATTAAGACTCCTTCACACAGTGAAAGTAAAATTATGTCCCACTACAATTTCAAAAGAAATACCAAAAAATGTGAAAAATATGTAATATAAAATAAAATTTTGGCACTCGATGTTGTCATTTTGATATCATTATATCGAGGGGCAAAAATCGCCGATATATATCGATAGTTTCTCAACAGCCCTACTGTGGAATTGTGAACATCGTCATCATCAAAACACAATGACTCTGTTATTCAAAGTCAAGAACTACTCGGACGTCACCGTGACTTATGATGGCCGCCTGGACATTACACAAGGCTGGATAGAGTTCTTAACAGACAGCAGTGCATGCTGTACAACATGCTTCCATGACGGACAAAAGATTGGTAAGGAGATTTCGGGACAGTGCGTTCCTTTCCTCCAGCATCGCATTTCATCACGGCTGGATGGTCGTTTGTAAACGTGAACACGTGAACGTGCTCCAATACGTCTTCCCAAAGCATGATACACGATGTGATGTAAGTCCTACGGAGGGAAAGGGGGGGGGGGGTGTGACGTAGCACTCCAGTCTATACGCCGAATATGCTGTCCCTGCAGTACCTCCTCCATATGTACTGTTCGATGTGGTCGAGCATCGTCATCGATAAAAATGATTTCAGGGCCGAATGCACCGCTGAAAAGACGCTCTTGGGGAAAGAGTGACGTATCACAATAGCGTTGATAGGTAAGTGTACATTGTTCACAGATTTGGAGGTCAATAAACCCATGCAACATTTTTCCTCTCTGCACCGTAACATCTGGACCAGCAGAGCGATCAGGTTCGACAAACTTCTAGCTGCATGACGCCTTCCCACCTGTCGCTGTATTAGGGTACGTCCAGAGTTACTACTCAGACTGCTCTCATCCAACAAGATCATGTGCCCACACACCTCGTTCATCCAGCCTCTACGCTCTTTGCACCACTGCGTACAGTGTGACCGATGTGTGAAACTACACGGAACACAACGTATTTGTCGTCCTAATGCAGTCACCTTGCCACTGTGGAACGCAAGACTGCGTGCCTTGCTGTTGACAGTGGTCGGCCACCGCTTCTTCGTCGGACAGCAGTGTCTATCGTACGGAAAGCTCCCCGTGCAAGTAAAACAATGCTGTGAGCCATAACTGAGTCCTGGGCTACACTCGTCACACTTCGTCCTTCTTCGTATTTCCCGATGATTCTTCCCCGTGTGAAGGCATATAAGTGTTGTCTCTGGACCGTGCTGTAAACAAGAACATCACCACAGTGCACGGTAATCGCTCGTTAATTGGCACACACACTGCATTCCCCCGCCCTTCAACTGTCTCGTAATGCAGGGCTAGGCCCATTTGGCGTTATCGCCACGCTGACTTCACGTCATGTGACGTCCAACTTCGTGCGCGCAACGGGGAGGCCTCTGGCAACATCTTCACGCACTTCCTTTTCTATCGAGTGATTAGTGTCATACATTGCTTCATATTTCTCGTCCTCAAGTTTTGCAGTACAACGTAATTACCTTGAAATTTACTATAAGGGACACAGAGTTCAGACGAAAATCGAATGTAAGCAAGAAAAATAAACTTATTCTTAAGAATATTAAAAGAATCTTAGACCGAATAGCAAGAAATGTTTTAGAAATAAAAATATATATATTCCGTGAAAATCACCAACGATTTCATATTCTGATGAGGATGTACAGAAAATCTGCAAAGAGTTAGAAAGAGTGATAAATGAGAGCTAATCTCGCTGCTAGGCGATAGTTTGGAACTGGAGTCAGACTAAGATATTAGTACGATTATTCAATAGTGAATTACATGATACCAGATGTGATTGAGGACATCAGTCAGTGGAACTGTCCGGGAATGACAATACATTTATCCTGAGCACTTTCTTCCAGACTAAAACAAATACGTACGGAAATTTCGAGGAATTGATACTATTTTATAGAAAAATTAAGGTATTGTGAAGGATGTGACGGTAGTTTTATTTGATGGTAAATCCATAAGCTTCAGACTTGAAACAGATGTGACAAGAGCTATCACATGTGACAAGAACTACCAAATGACGCTTAGGAGGATTTATTTCGGAACAGAGAGCTAAGCCACATATAATTAAACGATAATTCCATGCCGCGCGGAGTGGCCGCACGGTTTCAGGCGCCGTGTCACAGATTGCTTGGACCCTCCCGCCGGAGTTTCGAGTCCTCCCTCGGGCATGGGTGTGTGTGTTGTTCTAAGCATTAGTTTAAGTAGTGTGAAAGCAGGGACCGTTGACATCAGCAGATTGATCCCTTAGAAATTTACATACATTTCAACATTTTTGATAGTTTCATCTGTTTAAAAAATGAAGATTTTGCCGCTGAAGACGAAAGGGGAAATTATTTAAGAAAGGCATTTATTCAAATGGAACAAGATGTTTTAGGTACGAATAAAGCAAATGAAGTATGAAATGGAACGAGGCAGATACTAAAGCAATGCAACAGTTTACAGTCAGCGTGGATAACAAGACATAGTTTATGGCAGTAAGTTTTACTGAGTAGTGCGAAATCTAATCAAAATATGAGAATTGCTAAGCGAACTAAGTTACTAAGATGGGGAGGGGGCGGGGAGAGGAGAAGCATAACAAAAGAAATTTTGTATCAGAGACCGGATCGTCGTGAAAGAAGTAATTGCGATTGTATGGAGACTTAAATTGAGAGGCCGGGGCATGTAGCCCAGTAAATGGATCTTACATGCAGTTTTTTAAGTACTTTATATACGAAAGTAAGATATAAGAAAAGACTGGTAAAACCAAATAATAGAATTCTGGCAAATGAGATTAAAGCAACATGTATCCATATGCTGTATCCATATGCCTGAGAACCATAATACACAAGGAAAACTCTAGTGGAGGCCTCTGTCCAGATTTGGATATGATATTGTTTCTGATGATGAAGATGCTGATAGAACAGCGTTTCCCCCCAAGGTAGTCTCGTGACTTCTGTTCCGTGTGGGGCGAGCAATACGTTTTCTTCCTCTCTCCTATCTCGCCCCTCCCTCTGTAAAAGAGTTAGGGTGCCGTTAGATTGGATTATAAAGATTGGTTCCTGTTAAAGTTGGAGAGCGGCCAAGGTATGGCGTGCTGTGTGCCCATTATACTCGCCGACAGGAAACAAAGTAGATGGGCGAGATTACTCCACGCTCTGCTTGGGCCGCCGACCAAATGGAGAAGGCCAGCACTGTAGATATTACTTTATGGCGTAATATATTAGACGAATTATTAATTGTGAAATAGAATGAGATTTCATTCAGCATCGCGTTTGTGAATATCTGTTGCTTGTTTGACACTTCAGATAATGTTGAAGTCGAAAACAGTGGTATTTCTAAAGGCTCTTCTCGGAGGATTGGCATGTGTTTTAGGGAACACTGAAACGGGGATGGTTGTCAAACTAGTGAATTCCGTCTTCATAGTTTTCCAATTAGTACTTGACGCTGAACTTCAGAAAAATCAAATGCTTCTAGAATATCTGACGACATTTAAGATGGCTTCGACAACGTAACATGTTCCAAGACAAAATTTTCAGAAAAAGAGGTATAAACTATAGACGGGTAACATCTGTATGCACAAGAATGAAGAAAGAAAAATCAGAAGGCAGCATCAAAAGAGAAGTGATGGGATTAAAAAGGAGATATGGCCGGGATGTAGTCTCTCTCCTCTATGGTTCAACATCTATATCGAAAAAGCAATAACGGAAATAAAACAAATGTTCGCAATGAATGGGATTAAAATTCCTATTCAAATGTTGAATGAAATTAACAGGGTAATGAGCACGGAACACGATTTAGATTCGCTCATGACATTGTATCCTCAGTGAAAGTATAGAAGAATTATGGCAACTGTTGAAATGATTTAACAATCTAATCAGCACAGAATATGGACTGAATAAGTTCACGTTACGGAGGAAATTAACATCACAACTGGGGACCACGTCATAGACGAAGTGAGGAAATTCTGTTATCTTGGAAGAGAGAATACGCATGACTGGTGTTGGACAAGAAATCATGCCTCACGAAACGAAATGTAGTAATATTAAAGATTTACCTTAATTTTAGGATTAAATGTCTGAAAATGTACATCTGTAGTACATTGTTGTACAGAGTTAAAGCACTGGCTGTGTACTATCTCCGTAATGAATGGAAAAATAACACACGGCAGTGTATCAAAGTCCTGAGGAATCATTCCAAGAAGGCGACCTTTTTCTCGCCAAGCCATATTGAATGTGCAAATTTAAACTAAATAAAAGAATAATGTACAGACCAGGCGACGTTTTGGGAGTAAAACTTTGTTAAATATACTTAAAGAGTAGAATTTCATAGTGTGGTATAAATTAATTCAATTGAGCAGTCGTACATGTGGCATAGGAATGATGAGAGTAGGATGAGGGACATTCGCCTCGACATCAGTTGCTTAGGACACTGAGTACCGTGTGTGTGTGTGTGTGTGTGTGTGTGTGTGTGTGTGTGTGTGTGTGTATGTGTGCCTGTGTGTCCAAAAACCTTCGTTGAGAGCAACAGTGAGGATGAACCATTTAGACATGCCAAAGGTGTGTTCAGATAGCCCAAAGAATAAAGTGAGCGATCTTTAAAAGCAAGAAATCATTTATTTGTTTGATCTGTTGCAATTACAGCCTTTCTTCTTCTTCATTCACTCCTGTTTTAGCAGGAGCTACTACCATACTATTAACAGACCGAAACCTAAATACATCGTTCTTTGACCCTGCAGAATTGTGTCCAGGTCGTGAATAAGTTTTCAACTGTAAAGATGCAGTAGCGTTAAGAACCGTTTTGTAATTGCGGTGTTATGTTGTCAAGGCTGTTTGCATGCAGTAATAAGAGAAAAATGCATATAACTGTGTCATTCAATGAAGAACTTAATGCCACTCTGGTTACATATCTAGTAAACAAGGAAGGTCATACATTAACAACATAAGTACATATTGCTTTGGCTCAAAAGTATTTTGCAATTTGCTTTGGTGGTACAGTATTCATTAACTATTGTTACTTAGGTCTTCAGACAGTGTTTGTTTATTTGTCGAGACGACAAGAAGCACGCCGCAGCACGCACAACACTCGGTTGATGTGAGGCAAACTGTTTTGCATGCACTGAGGGCAAGTCGCAGTATAGCGTTGCTAGAAGGTGTGACATATCACAACAATTAATAAGTGTGTGGACTCGTTGCCAAAAACAGTTATAAACACTGGCCGACAAGTTAATGTTAGATCTTCCCCGAAAAATAACAAGGACGGAGGACAGAATGATTTGTAAGAAGCCGGCTGCTGATCCAGGAAAATCGGCTCGAGAAACGGGGGATGATCTGGAGCAGCATCGTGGACTGAACCTACTGTAAAACATCGCCTGATTGCAGGTAATTTACATCATAAACGACCATCACATAAACCACTCATAAATTTTAAAAAAATAGTAATTCCCGGAAAGAGTTTGCAAAGAAACATAAAACATGCAATGTTACAGATTGGTTTAAGGTTTTACGGAATGATGGTAGTAAGTTTAATGAATTTTCTTTTGATGGTGTGCAGTACATACGTCGAACAAAAACGCAAAGAGTCAACAAAAGGTACCAGGTACCGAACATTGAGCACGTGGAGGCTGCATTATGGCGCGGGGATGTTTCCTAGGTGGGGGTTGATCCTCTAGTCCCAGAAAAAGGCAAAATGGATCGTTTCCTGTACGGTGATATTTTAGAAAAGAATGGGGTTCCACATGGGAGAAAGAATAGGCCACGTAAATTGGATATTTCAGCAGGACAATGGTTAAAGATACACCACTGGACATTAAAAAAAAATTCTTTTAAAGTAAACGACTTTTGGTGTGTCCGTGCCAGAGCCTAGATCTAAATTCAGCTCAGCACTTCTGGGACGCAGTGGATCTATGTGCTCATCGTAGAAGCTTTTCGAACAAGTATGAGTTAATTGCTGCATTATTGAACGAATGGTCAAAACTCGCACTTGACCGCTTACAAAAGCTTGTTGATTCAATACCAAACAGACGTGCAGCTGTGATCAAAGCCCATGGGAATGCATCGAAATACTGATTCGTTCTTTAAGTACCAAAATGGTTTTGTTTTTTTCTTACTTACGTAGACCTTCAAATGATGTGCCTACAAATCATAGACCTAAAAATTACTTTACAGCCAGAAGAAATGTTATTTCTGTTTTGATGTAAGATAACTTTGTTGAAACTAAATGTAATTTTGTACTAAATGGATTATAATTACATCCACTGACAGTTTTTCCTAGAGTAGAGATGCAAGGGGTACCAACTTTGTTATAAAAGTCAGTAAATTACTCAAAGGACAGTATTTTTCAGTATAGGTATTTCGTTCGTTCCAAGCAAGTATCTATTCGTGACGTCATCGTCTAGACACAAGTTGACTGTAATCTGAATCCGTTTTAGCAAACTAATAGTTTCTTTCAGGGGATAAAATTTCATCGA
Source organism: Schistocerca americana (assembly GCF_021461395.2). NCBI lineage: Eukaryota > Metazoa > Arthropoda > Insecta > Orthoptera > Acrididae > Schistocerca > Schistocerca americana. The sequence continues at coordinate 130,657,252 of NC_060121.1, forward strand.
TTATGAAATACAAGTTCTTGAAGTTTATTCAGAATAGGAAACGTTAATTAGTAATTGAAGGCCGTAATTTATCTGTTTAATATAAAGGTGTTTGGAATTTTATGTGCACGAAAAAGTGTGAATTTATGTGCGGCTTTTACTCTGAGACGAGTTATCACTTTGAGTGCTAAAAGTGCGCGTATACGGTTCCCTGACTTGCGCGGTGAATTTTATTTTTGTGATTTTGACCCGAATGGAGACAAATACAGTTTCATTTAGACTTTACGTGGGATAAACACATCACTTTATTACAAAAGAGTCGTTTAGCCCATTAGGGAAAACTGAAATCTGCGCGCTCGATTTGAAATACGTTACATGCTGGTGAGTGATCGAGCTGTCCAGTGAATCGCGTACAATAGTTCGACTTAATGCACGAAGTTGGAAATAAATTTTTAGACAAGTGCTGATTTTGACGAAAATGAACCGAAAGTTTATTCAAAATATCGCGTTCTGTTTTGAGACACATATCACCTTGTTGATCAAATTGCTTAGCAACACTGAAATGCAGATTAATTAATTCATTATAGCGATTTGCGACGTAATAAGTACCATTACACATACATACTGTTACACGAAATTTTCTGACCGAGAGTATGAGAGTGATTTCTTTACCAGAAATTCCAATAAACCGGCGGTTTCAATAGTTAAATTACGAACTGTTGTGTAACTTCATTGATCGTCCCACGCCGCTACTGAACGTGTTGTGTCGTGTCTCCTCACAAGAGATCTCAAGAAGCCGGGATAAACAAGAAACAAGAAGAAGACTAAAGAAGAGGCATCACTATACTATTACACATTTACCTTAATGTAATTGTAAACAGCACCGAGGCAGCCACTCAGTTTAATGCCCGCACAGAAAAAGACACTGAGGGGAGGTATGGACCTGAACGTAGGACTTTGGCTTTGGGTGTGATCACGAAGTGAACGCTGCCACGTAATCGGCTTCATTTGAGAACGAAAATTTACAGCTGTCGGATTCCATATAAAACTTCCTGGCACATTAAAACTGTGTGCCGGACCGAGACTCGAACTCGGGACCTTTGCCTTTCGCGAGCAAGTGCTCTACCAATTGAGCTAACCCAGCACGACTCACGCTGAGTCCTCACAGCGCACACTCCACTGCAAAGTGAAAATCTCATTCTGGAAACATCCCCCAGGCTGTGGCTAAGCTATGTCTCCGCAATATCCTTTCTTTCAGGAGTGCTAGTTCTGCAAGGTTCGCAGGAGAGCTTCTGTAGAGTTTGGAAGGTAGGAGACGAGGTGCTGGCAGAAGTTAAACCGTCGAGGACGGGACGTGAGTCGTGCTTGGGTAGCTCAGTTGGTAGAGCACTTTCCCGCGAAAGACAAAGGTCCCGAGTTCGAGTCTCGGTCCGGCACACGGTTTTAATCTGCCAGAAAGTTTGATATCAGCGCACACTCCGCTGCAGAGTGAAAATCTCATTCTTCAGATTTCGTATCGGTTACCTCCAAGTCGAGGACCATGTACAGCTGCACGTTAGCGACCTCGTTCGAGGGAAGGATAGACTAACTTGGGTATAATGTGAGTTTGGCATTGGAATTTATCGTTCGGAGCTCCCTGCGCCATATCTGTGTTAGAGATTGTGTGTGTGCACGTCTGTTCTTCGCGTGCAGTCACAGGGGCGAAGGGAAAGAAGCGAGCGAGGGTGAATGTTGTAGCAAATGCCTCTCTGAACACGAGAGCAGAAAAAACTTTTCGAGAAGGGCCGACCCACCCGCTGTTGGCTGTACTGAAAACTCAGCGCTGGCGTTCTATGGCTTGACAGCGTCTTTATCCACAATTTTATTACGTACAGGCTTCGCACATTAACCTGAAGGTAGTCAAACATTTATGTTATCGTGACACACTCAACGTGTCAGTTGCGAGACGAATACGAGAAATCATACAGTTTATGGTGACTTGATGTTCGGTACCTGCTTCACAGCGGAGTTACAGACCTTCCGCATGAAACTGTGGTGAAATTAGAATGCCCTCTTACTCGCCATACAGCCAGTCTTTCATGCTGTCACGGCTGGTATTCTGAGATAAGGTATCTCGAAAAGAATAAACTCCTCTATTTGTAACAGCAAAACTTCGATCATGCGAAACCCTATGTGATCTTTTCTCACATGATATTTCTAAAGCCATGGATGAAGACAATCAGGTGAATTCAGTATTTCTTGACTCCCCAGAAGCCTTTCACTCGCAACCACATATATGATTATAAACAAATGTAGGATCATATGAGATATCAAACAAAATTGGAGATTCGATTGAATATTTCTTGGTACGGAGTATTACGGACGATATCGTGGACGGAGAACCATATACAGAAGTAGAAATAACTTCAGGCGCGCACCGGGGATGTGTGTTGGCACCCTTGATGTTCGTGTTCAGTGTCGATCATCTGGCAGAAAATATTCAGAACAATCTCACACTTTTCGGACATAATGAAGTTATCTGTAATGTACTGTCCGAAAACAAATCTGCACGTGCATATCCAATCAAATCTCGATTTTGTTTCAAATTCATGTAAAAATTGACAGTTTATCCGAAATGTTCATAAATGTAAAACTGTGCACTTCAAAAAATGCAGAAACGTAGTATCCAATGACTGCAACATTAGCGAGTTAGTTTGTAGAAAAATGAAACTGACCGATCACGTACGCTGAGTCGCGGGTAAGATATGTGGCAGTTGTCGGTTCATTGGCGGGATAATGGGAAACTGCTTTCAGAGTTGAAAGGAAAGTGCTTCCAAAAAACGACTAATAGGGGATACCGGGTGTATATAAAGTAACTCTGCACGGTTACGGACAGGTTTACCAACTTATGCAATAAAGTACAGACGAGCGTCGAAGTTGCAGTATTAATTTCCTTTGTTGTTTGATGACTATTTTCGAGCCTAGGATCTTTATCAAATCGTCCAATAAGCTGTGCAGTAACATATTTTAAACAGCCACATGAATGTTCATTATAGTTAAACTCTTCTTCAGTATAAAGCAGTACAGGAATGCCCTTCATTCACCTGTGTCTATCATAATTACGCTGCTGCATAGATTATTGGATAATCTAATAATGAGCTTAGGCTAGAAACTAGTCATCAAGTAAGAAAGGAAATCAATGATTCAACTTTAACAGTTCTCTGCAATTTATTGCACAGACTGATTAACCAGAATAGTTGCTGACGTCATGTCTTCCAGGATTCTAGAAATTAGTACACTCACAGGTGTGTCTGACTCGCGGGATAGTGTCACTGACATGGTGAGAAACGTAAGTTGGCAGGCGCTTTAGGATAGAAGCCTACTGTTCCGAAAAAGCCTACTTACAGAGTTTAGATGTCCAGTGTTATGCGAAGAGTCTAGAAATATTCATTTTCCTACGTTCTGCTGTCACAGGAACCCTGGAGACAAGACTACAGCAATTGGGGCGTGCACAAACACATTTAAGTAGTGACTCTTCCGCACTCCATACGCGCTTGGAGTGGGAAGAACCTCCAGCATGTGCTACTGCTTGCTAACGGTCACGTGAGTCACAGAAAGAGGTGTGGAAATGGTTTCAAGTGTCTAACATACTTAATTTACCACCCTCCGATATAATGAATCAGGACTTAAATGAATTTTAAATGAAAAAATAATCACAATAAGTGTGGTTTATTCCGTTAAAGAAACATCTGACAAGCAATGGTAATATTATCTTAGTAAAACTTCGGCAATACTGGCAAAAGGCTCTGGGGTAAGATTCTAACAATCGCATACATGAAATAACTGCAATCGCGAAGTTGTACCGTGATTGTCCGTGGTAGTAGTGAAGACAAATACTAATCAAGAAGGAAATGAGTTGAACCTGTGCAAGGAAGCTGGAAACAAGCTGGTCATTGAATCTGAATGCAACTCTTCAAAGTGAATCTTGAAGTTATGAAATTGTATGAAATAGATTTTAATGTCCCTATGCACTGTCTCGGGTTGCGGCTCGATCTCACAGTAGTAAATTGTGGCGGCTGAATTGGCTCGAGAACCCACCATTACCGGCACACCAATGACCCTCGTCTACGGCTGTGTGTGAATCAGCCCATAACCTGTAAGTCCTTTGATACATCTACTCGGGTGGTGGACACTGGCGGTCAAGACTCTCAGAGGTGAAGCGACGATGGCTTCCTACGAAGAAGCCTTGGAGACCCTCTACTGAAGAAAGTAAAACTATGTCTTGAAGGCTGTCTCCAAACAAAATGTAAGAAGAAGTAACATTTTAACATACAGAATGTTCACTTACAGGAAACCAAGCATTTCACCGATTTTGCTCTTTACTATGTTCGGACCGGCTGGGGCTACAGATCTTCCGAGCATCAACCAACACAAACGTTCCTTACAAAATGCTACTCCACGTCCCTGCGCTATTCTTTAGGTGATTAACCAGCAATGCTCATCATGCCACGAAAAATGACGGCATCTCACTGTCTTTCCATGTCTCTCTGTGCCCACTGAGGTGGATCCTCATTGGCATAGATAGGTTTTTCTGTTTATTTACATTAGCTCTTATGTTGCATAAACTTTTGATGCTAGTGAAGTCAACGTCCAGGAGCGTCTCACACCTAGAGAGCGTCCTAGAGAGCATCCTACTCCACTGTCGAGGCAGCATCTATGGCATTTGGTTCTTTGTGGAGAAGTCCAAGAAGGCTGTAGTGCCTTCTTATACTTCACTAAAAACAGCGTTCCTTCTCATTTCACTTTTGGGTTGTAAAAGTAGTTGGAGATGGGGTGCCGGCCGAAGTAGCCGTGCGGTTAAAGGCGCTACAGTCTGGAACCGCAAGACCGCTACGGTCGCAGGTTCGAATCCTGCCTCGGGCATGGATGTTTGTGATGTCCTTAGGTTGGTTAGGTTTAACTAGTTCTAAGTTCTAGGGGACTAATGACCTCAGCGGTTGAGTCCCATAGTGCTCAGAGCCATTTGACCCATTTTTTTGGAGATGGGGTATTGCACCACAGGAGATCTAACTGTGGTTCCCTTTTGTGCTTCAGGCACCCAATGGTGGCACTACAAAAGACTGTCCAGTGGCTTTTAAGCCACTGGCCTACATGCCTTCTGGCTCTCACTTCCGGGAACCGCTCAAGGGTGATGGCCTACGTGATTCCACAGCATGGTCGCCTCATCCAAATTGCTTTCAACGTCTTCTCATCCGTATAACTTTGCGTCACAGGTATATCCTTCATCAATTGCTTGCCCATGTGTGAAAGCAACCATATCATTTACCAGCGTTGCTGAAATCACTACAGAGCTTTCTATATTGGTATGACTACCAACCAGCTGTCCATCAGGATGAGTTACGACTGCCAAGCTGTGGTACAACATGCAGCTGAACACAGCACACACGATTTCTATGGCTGCTTCTCTACCTGAGCAATCTGGATCTTTCCCTCCACCACCAGCGTTTCTGAACCACGCAGGTGGGAGTTATCCTTACAGCACACTCTCCGCTCCTGTAACTACCCAGGCCTCAAACCACGGTAACATACTGTCCTCACATCCCCTATCAAACAGTTTCCACTACATCTATCCTATCATCTCCTCCAGATTCTCATCTCCCACCCTGTTTATATCCAGCCCTCTGCCAACATATCCGCCTGTCTATTCCTGCTCCTCTCCTTTTTTGATCTTTTTTTCCCAACCTTCCTGCCAGACAACCTACTGACGCTGCACCTGCAGGCATTCTAGTAGCGGTGGGCAGGAAATCGCGTATCTGTTACAAATCACAGTGATTGAGAAGTCACAGATATCACAATAGCAACTTAACAAAATCTAACTGCTGTTTCAGTCACATTTAGCAGTCGCAAGTAGCATTTCACATTCAACGCCGTGAGCCATCTGTTGGCCGTATGTCGTACTGCTTTCTGCGATTTCAGTGACAAGTCGCAACTAAGAGTCGCAAGTAGCAACTAAAAAGCGCAGTTAACAGTGCCATCTTTTGGCCAAAGTTCGTACTACGCTCATCTCTGCGACACGCTATCGAGTCCAACTGCGATTTCCGTGACAAGTCGCAACTAAGAGTCGCAAGTAGCAACTAAAAAGCGCAGTTAGCAGTGCCATCTGTTGAGCAAAGTTCATACTACGCTATTCGCTAGCGAGTCAAACTGCGATTTCTGTGACAAATCGCAACTAAGAGTCGCTAGTAGCAACTGAAAAGTGCAGTTAACATTCTTTTCCTAGAGCCATCTGTTGACCGACGTACGTACTTCGTTATGAGAGCTTTTTGCAGGGGGGTGAAACTCATATAGGGATTTCTGGTAACACGACGTTGATTTGGTCCCAGGCCACTTGGAGCGCTGCAAGTTTAGCAATTTGTAGTCCCGTGTTCCTATTGGATGACGTAGTCTTCCATAATTGTTTTGGTATCGTAGCAATGTGATCGTGATCTTTCGTTTAAATTGCAGTGTAAGTATGTTGCTATTATTCTGCTTAATTTTTGGATGCGTTCGTAATATTTGATGGTGTGATGATTCAGTATTTACTTTTTTACTTTTGTTTCATATAAAACACGAGGTTGTATCATCACATTACGTTCTGTGGACTCTTGTATATTTGTTCCTGCAAAGAAATAAAATTTCCGTTGCTCAGTTTACTTAAAGGGTAAGTATATTTCTTATTTCTGTTAATATTTCCTTGTATTTCATAGAGAATCCCATGCTAGCAGCTTTTGACATAGTTTGTATTCAACTTTCCGAATCCTGTAATGGAATATAATTCTGGCTTTGATTCATCTTCCTTTTTGCCACAAAGTACTCTTAGTGACATAATAAGTATCATTTATTGTGCCGTTTGCTACATACCAAATATTGGATGCGTTACAATTGATTCGTAATGCCTTGAGTGTGTTCTATTTCCCGTTTTCGACAGTAAATATTCTGTACAGTACATAACACTCTATCCAGGTAAAAAGTGTTTGTTGCTGTTGTATCGACAAAGGTTGTGTTCTCACATAATAAGACATTTGTTTCGAAGTCTCACAAAGCAGGTCCTTCAAGCAGTTGAACATTTACACGTATTATTGTGCCAATATCCAATGCAGTAGAAATCTTCTCGCACTTTAATGCTCAACACAATGTAATACAGATTTACAGCTGTAAGTGTTACTGATAATGTACAGTTGAATTTCGTATCACCATGGTATCTAGATGCTGAAATATACTGAAATGGTACAATAAGCAGTGTTTCTACCACCAGATAGCACTGTTTAGCACTGTTTAACGAAGTAGTGTTGAATATAGAATATAGTGCAACTACGCCCACGCGGTTATATATAGAGTGATGTGCATATCCGTAGCAGAAATGAGAATTTGTTTCGTTTTTTCACTATTTTGTAGCAATAACACATCAGATTACAAGCCGTGATAGCAGTTATCAATACTTCAGTACAGGATAGCTGCATTTAGACATAAGTTAATATGATTTTTGATAGTGAAATTGATTTCACATTGAGTTTTCTTTAACATTAATCTATGTAAACCATACTTGATCTTTTTTCTCGTTCCTAATTTTTGTTTTTAATAACATTTCAGACACATGTGGATGGATCATACAGGAAGAGAAGAATCCAGTTTGAGATTGAAATTGAAATACTCGTGCAAGTTTCCTGGATGCAGGAGTAGTTATTATGTAAAAATAAATTCCAAACACAAGAATAAACATTTCTATAAATTTCCAGCTGCATCAAAAAGTGAGACTTTAAAGAAGTGGAAATTGATCTGTAATATAGATGAAGGTGTCAACTGTAGTTATTATTATGTGTGTGAGGATCGTTTTTATGAAGCAGATTTTGTGAACTTTACTAGACACAGGCTAAATCCTGGTGTTATACCAAAGCACATGGAATTGGTGTCGTATCATCCTCCCCCCACCCATCTGTGTTACACTGGTGGTGGTGGTGGCGGTTTCACCACATCGGGTGCAAATATAAGTGTGCACGAGACAGGTCACAATGCAAAATCTACAGTAATACAACCAAGCAGTCCCCCTTTACAGAGCACAGATGATGGTGAGTACAGTTTTTTATCCTCACCTGTTTATGATGTTGAAAGTAGTGCAGGTGTAATGGGATCTGGCGTTTCTAAACGTGATTTAACTACAAGAAAACACAAAATGTATAAATTGCATAGAATTACAGTTTCCAGAGTTTGTAAATTGAAAAAACAGCTACAGAATGAGAGGAACAAATTGGAAATTCTAAAAGAGTTGTATGATGACAGGAAATTTCAGTTAATTGAAGAAGAGTTGAATGATGTGACTAAAACTTTTATTAATAGTCAGTTAAGAAATGCCAATATGCAGCCCACAGCAGTACGGTGGTCTATACAAGATAAGGCATTTGCTTTATCTATTTATAAGCGTAGTCCCCGGTTGTACAGATATTTGGCCACATACTTCTCCCTTCCATCTGTCAGGCTGCTCAAGGGAGTGCTTTCGCACATACCATTTGATACAGGACTTAATCCAGCTTTATAAAACTTTTTAGCAAGGGAAGTGAGTAATATGAATGAAAATGACAAGTATTGTGCTCTACTTTTTGATGAAATGTCTCTGGATGATGGTATGTACTATGATGCACACAAACAGCTAATCTATAGGTATCAGGACTTGAGTCATTTAGGACGTTCACCTATAGCTGCTAGTCAAGCATTGGTTTTTATGCTGAAAGGCATTCACAGAACTTGGAAACAAGTTCTAGCGTATTACTTTACTGCAACCACTTTCCACTACACCCATTTGAAATCACTCATTGTTCATATCATAAGTGAACTACAGAATATTGGGTTTTAAGTGGTTTGTACTGTATGTGACCAGAATGCAACAAACCAAAAGGCCTAAAAGCAACTGTGTGAAGCAAATATTTTGAAGCCCAGTATATGTCATTTTGTCGTCAATAATCAACCAATTGTTACTATTTATGATGTACCACATCTGCTCAAAAACACTAGAAGTGCTTTGATAGATAATAAAATTCAATTTGAACCTCACAAAGCAGCAAAGTTTGGGTACACCAGTACAGTGTTCTTTTTGGATTAAAAAAAAAACGGTTCAAAACTCTGCCCAAATTAAAAGCACAACACTTTAACTTTTCTGATTCCCATGTCAAAATGAAGGTAAACGTTGCTGCTGCACAAATGAGCCATACTGTTGCAGCTGCAATTGAAACATATGTTTCTACTCACACATTACCATCTGAAGCTATACACACAGCTGAGCTTGTGGAAAAGGTAGATAATCACTTTGATTCACTCAACAGTAATGAGCAATATCCCACAGATGGAAAACAATTTAGGTGTGCTTTATCAGAAAATTCGCCACATTTAGAAATGTGGTATAGTATATTGAGGGAAATAGGCAGCTGGCAAATAACAGATTTAAAAACGGGAAGAAACAAGACTAATATGTTTAGCTTCATAAAAGGTTGGCAGATTAAATTACAGTCTATTATTTTCTTGTGGAAGACCTTGAAAGTCGTTGGCTTTAAGTACTTAAATTTAAAAGCTTTCAATCAAGATGCTTTAGAAAATTTCTTTTGTTGTATAAGACAACATGGTATTGCTAATACAAACCCAACTTGTTTTCAGTTTGTACAAGCCCTGAAGACTTGTGTTGTCAATCATATGACTTTGCCTTTCAAAGCCATGAGTGTAAGTAACTGTGAAAATGATGATTACACTTCCTTGAGCAGTTTGTGTCACTTTATGGTAGCTAGTGGTAGGAGTGAACATTTAAGTGAATGTGAGATGAAAGACACTGATACACCTGAGCAAATTTATTCTTACTCAGATGGTATCATCGAGTCTGTAGAAGATCAACAATCCTTAGCCTATGTAGCAGGCTATGTACTAAAAGCCATAGATGTACCAGATGATTGTGAAACATGTAATACCAGTCTCTACTCCTCTATTGTGACTGAAAATCATTTGTTTACCTCATTTAAAGAGAATAGTTAGAAGCATTCTCATTTGAAATATGCAAGTGAAAGAGTCATGATTTTCCTAAGGGCACTCCATGATCAGCTGTATGAGTATCTAAATAGTCATGGTGACACCGCAAAACTACATGATCATTTAAAAAAAAAAAAAACATTTGTTCTGTCTCATACAACAATTTGTAATAAACATGACATTGAAGAGAGACTTCTGAAGACAAGTATTCCATTTATAATATACAAGTATGTGAAAGAAAATAAATTTACAAACAAGAGGAAATTGTGTATGCAACAACTTAAAAAGAAGTTCAAATCATGTTAAAGACTTTGTATTTTGTTTATTATGTGTACAATGAGAGTAAGCTCCCTATACATACACAAATGTTCTTGTATCAAAATCATGCCTTTGACTTGATATGACAAAATCTGGTAATTCAGCAGGCACATAACTTAACACTTTCTAGATGTGATGATTGGATTCTAAAAGTATAATGAATAAAGTGCTGTCAAGGGGAATTTGTGTTAATTTTCAGTAGTGTACCAAACAGTGTTTTCAAAGAGGAAGTAAATAAATAAAAATGTTAAAAATAAATGTTGTACCAGGGTCTTCTTTCATTATTTAAACATGATGGGTGTTGCCAAAATAACAGCCAAGTTGGGGAAAAAAGAAAAAAAAATTGTTGCAGTTCATTTTCTTTGTATGTCTCATTGGCAAAAACATTTTGGCTACATTCATGGAGTGTCTACCTGCTCTGCTGCCAATTTGTTTTTCAGTTTTGTAAAGTAGTATTTTGTGTGTTTCATAAATTTATTTGAACTGTGCAGAAGTTCAATTTCAGATGACTGAATATCCATAAATAACAATCAACAGAAGAAATAATAAATCGGATTTTGTAGACTTTACAGTACATTCTTGGTTTGTAGCACAGATTTTTTTTGTAAATGACCTCTTGGTTATCCATTAGCTGTGTAGTTATTTATTTGTGTAACCTACTATTCCACTTTCGATCATGCGAGTATGCTTTAGGATATGTGGAAATGTAAAAATCATTTATATATGCATGCAATGTCAGATGATTTTTGTTTGCCATGTGCTAAAGCTCGTTTATTTCCACATGATAATGGCCACATGGCCAAAATCGCAATATTGAGTTTTACAAAAAAATTTCACAGTCAAAAGGTGATGTCGTAATTTACGAAAATTTTCACAATGTAAACTGCAGCTACGAGTAGTTAATGTTTGTTTTTGATCGTGATTTCTTTTATATATTACTTTGCAAGATCTCAAAAACCTTTATTACTGCACTATGTGGCCGACATTCAAAGATTAAATGAAAAATATTGTCCTCTAATTCACGTATTTAGAAATAAAATTAAGAGATTTTCGCGCCATATTTTTTTCGTATTGAAGTTCACAGCCAGGCCACAAGTAGCGCTGGTGTCGTTCTGCGTTTCCGTATAATAATGTGGTCTTTGCACTTCTACTATATTGGTGTTCTGTGGCTTTGTGCCTCACGAGATCGATGTGCTGTGTGTGCATTTGAAGAGCTTATTTCAATAGTGGTACAAGTCCATTTTTGTTCATTTTGAGATACTGAGTCGTAAAGTTAGATGAGAGCTGAAAAATCTGCAGTTGAGATACCAGAAATATTCAAACATAGGCTTCTTACTAGAGATGAACCTTTACTTATGTTTGTTTGTATCATTAATTTCAGAAGCATTATAGACAGAAAAGTGGAGGTAATGGACTTGTACCACTATTGAAATAAGCCCTTCATATTATATGAAGACATTCACATTCAGCATCAGTTACGGTTGGTCAAACACAGCTGTGACTCTGAATGTATTATATTAGTAAGAAGCAACATTGCCTTTTTCTCCTGAAAATATCAAGTAACGTAACAAGTGTGTTTGGTTCGGCTTCCAATATGACAGTTTTGGTTAATACTCCACATGCCTACAGGACTTCTCAATGTTAACACAGCAGAACTCAGACATCTATATAAGTGTAGTGAAATGAAAACAGTGTTATTGAGTCTTACGAATGCCTCACTTTTGTTCCGCCACAGTTCAAGACTCGGGAGAAAAGTTTTACGCCTGGTGTTCTACATGGCAACTTCACACACAAGAACTTTTTGCCGACACTACTACCACCTACATAAGTAAGCTTTTCCTGTGTTACTTTCAAGTAATGCACTTAAGTTATTTCTGATTTAACTGGAAGATCTGTACTTCCCACGTTCATATCAACAGCCTCAAAATGCATATTGTAGACTTCGGGATATTTTACAGGTCAGTGTCACACCAAGATTGTGGAGAAGGGGGGGGGGGCATGTCACTCTCCAACAAGTGTTTACCAATAAATAAGTGGCGGAAAATTACAGGTATAGGACGGCTTAACATGTGGAAAATGAGATTTTCATTATTCACTCACTGTATTTAACATTTATTATTCCTTTAAAATCGCACAAAAACTTCAATAAAACACAGTTTAATCACTCATCTGCACACTTATTTCACAACTATGTAACTTTTATGTGATAATCAAAATATCCACGGGTGTGCTGCCGGTCTATAGTGTCCAACGGGCACAATATTTCGGCGATCAAACATGTCGCCATCATCAGGTGAACTGACGGACTGAGCTCCTGTGAACGTGCCGGCACGGAGATCCGTACGCTATGGCTGCTCAGAGGGAACTGGGTTCGGTCGCGGCGGCGCCCGATTTAAATACCCTCCGCCCGCGGCGCGCTCCCTCCGCCGTCCGCGCCCCGCGCCACGGTCGCGCGGTGGAACAGATTGCGACGACGTCTGAGATGACGTCGGTGTGATGGCTCTGTCCGCCGTGGTCGTCACAACTATACGTTTGCTCGATTTACTCTTGATTAACCCAATCGCTGGTTCCCAAGCCTTGCTAAGATTATAGCCACAGTCACGGTTTATGAGGTCGTCATTGGTGCGAATTTCGATGGCCTCTCTAACAGCGCTGTCCCAGTATCTCGACGTCTGTACCAGAATCCTCGTGCGGTCATACTCCATGGCGTGATTTTCCGACAAGCAATGTTCAGCGACCGCCGACTTGCTCGGATACATCAGTCGAGTGTGCCTCTGGTGTTCACGGCATCGATCCTCGACGGTACGCATCGTCTGACCAATATACGACTTGCCACATTGACACGGAATCTGGTACACGCACCAGTGCACTGGTGGGGAGCGCCAGAGATGACCTCGGTTTGAGGAAGGCCGGCGTGTACCAGATTCCGTGTCAATGTGGCAAGTCGTATATTGGTCAGACGATGCGTACCGTCGAGGATCGATGCCGTGAACACCAGAGGCACACTCGACTGATGTATCCGAGCAAGTCGGCGGTCGCTGAACATTGTTTGTCGGAAAATCACGCCATGGAGTATGACCGCACGAGGATTCTGGTACAGACGTCGAGATGCTGGGACAGCGTTGTTAGAGAGGCCATCGAAATTCGCACCAATGACGACCTCATAAACCGTGACTGTGGCTATAATCTTAGCAAGGCTTGGGAACCAGCGATCGGGTTAATCAAGAGTAAATCGAGCAAACGTATAGTTGTGACGACCACGGCGGACAGAGCCATCACTCCGACGTCATCTCAGACGCCGTCGCAATCTGTTCCACCGCGCGACCGTGGCGCGGGGCGCGGACGGCGGAGGGAGCGCGCCGCGGGCGGAGGGTATTTAAATCGGGCGCCGCCGCGGCCGAACCCAGTTCCCTCTGAGCAGCCATAGCGTACGGATCTCCGTGCCGGCACGTTCACAGGAGCTCAGTCCGTCAGTTCACCTGATGATGGCGACATGTTTGATCGCCGAAATATTGTGCCCGTTGGACACTATAGACCGGCAGCACACCCGTGGATATTTTGATTATGTAACTTTTAAGTTGCAAATCCTCTAAGAGCTGTCTTGAATCTTCATGAGTCTCTCTCAACAGCCTTGATGTGGATAGATACGCACAGCAACCAGTAATCAGAGTCAGAACTGCGTCTGCAAAAAGACAAGGATTATTAAACAATTGTTGCTGCCACTAATTACAAGCAATATAATTTACAGAGTAGATTGCTAATGTTTACTGTAATGAAAGCCACTCAATGGGGTATATTTCACATTTGCAAGAACGATCTCACTGAAGTAATTAAGTCCATCGAAACACTTAGAAACTAACCTCTCGTCTGACGAAAACGGTCTGAAGAGCAGTGGCAATTTCTGCCGATCTGTTGACAATGATATTTTGAGTTATCACTTTACTGAGTGACTGAAATGTAGTTCGGGTACCTGTGAACATAACAATATGTTACAATTCATTTTCTAAACACGAACTATTACGGTACTGTATGGCTACTTACATTTTAATTACACTATTAACATTTACACAGTTGTTTCTTTAACACATAATTAAAGCAAACGGAAGAACAAACGTAAAACATACTTACTAATGACAGGTTTGTTGAGATGCAATTTTCTATGTGAACAGATGTAACTTTTTCATACGGTGGTAAGTCGCAGAAATCGCAGGAGTCACAGAAATCGCGGAAGTAGCAGAAATCGCAGAAACAGCAGTGGCGGAGAGATACACGACCTAGGTTCCTTAACTGTGACTCTTAACTGCGACAAATAACAGTTAAGAATAACAGATACTGAAAAGTAGCATTCACAGAAATCATTGATATCGGAAAATCGCAGTTTAGCCCATCACTACATTCTAGTCCCTGCTCACTCCACCAGATAGCGTTCGTCTCTCCCCCCAGCAGTACACTACTATCCCTTCCACTTCCCAGCCCCCTCCAGACTCCTGTTTGCATCCCACGTGATAGTTGCATTCCGGCCCGAGTTGCTGGAGTTCGCAGTCATATGAGTATGGGGTGTGTGTCCTTGTATGTGTGAATGGTGTGTGTCTCCTTTTAATGATGAAGGTTGTGGCGGAAAACTTTATTAACTGTCTTTTAGTTGTGAGCATCTGAAACTTAAAGTGTCTTCATTACGATAAGTAGCAATCTGTCTTTTCATACAGGAATTTACAAAGGCACGCAAATTGGGGTTTGGGGGTTGGGTTGGGTCGGACTAGGGAAGGATGGGAAAGGAAGTCGGCCGTGCCCTTTCAAAGGAATCATCCCGGCATTTGCCTAGAGTGATTTAGGCAAATCACGGAAAACCTAAATCAGGATAGCCGGACGCGGGAATGAACCATCGTCCTCCCGAATGCGAGTCCAGTGTGCTAACCACTGCGCCACCTCACTTGGTCATGCAAATTGAAATAAAGAGTAAATGAAGATTAAATTATAATAGTCAGCTACCAACAATCTCAAGCACCGTTTTGTATCACATTTCATGGTGTCAGTTAAGCTAGGGCTTTTTGCAGTATGACTTTACGTATGTTACAGGTCTGTTTCCGAAGAAACGGCCATGTGACAGTACCACTTTAGCGCCTCTGCCATGCGCTTCCCAGTGGTCTGGAGAGGGTACGTATGATCTATGTATGTATGATCGGCTACGCCTCATATCAAATTGCTTAACCGTAGCTAAGCTCTACATGCCAGTAGATGGAAACAGAAATATTACATGATCAGTTTACCCAAAAATGGTATTTCACTTTGTCACTTTGACAGGGCTGTTATGAATGGAACCCAATTACCCATACAGTGATGTTTCAAATGGCTCTGAGTACTATCAGACTTAACATCTGAGGTCATCAGTCCCCTAGAGCTTAGAACTACTTAAACCGAACCACCCTAAGGACTTCACACACATCCATGTCCGAGGCAGGATTCGAACCTGCGACTGTAGCGGTAGCGCGGTCCCAGACTGAAGCGCCAAGAACCGCTCTGCCACACCGGCAGGCCCAAAGCAGTGAATTACACTACAGCGCCACAGAAACTGGAAGGCATGGTTATTCAAATACAGAGATGTTAACAGGCAGAATACGGCGCTGCTGCCGGCAACGCCTACATAAGACAGCAAGTGTCTGGCACAGTTGTTAGATCGGTTACTGCTGCTACAATGGCAGGTTATCATGATTGAAACGAGTTCCAATGTGGTGTTATAGTCGGCACGCGAGCGATGGGACACAGCATCTCGGAGGTAGCGATGAAGTGCGGATTATCCGGTACGACCATTTCAGGAGTGCACTGTGAATATCAGGAGTCCGGTAAAACATTAAATCTCCGACATCGCTGCAGCCAGAAAAAGATTTTGTAAGAACGGGAGCGTCGACGACTGAAGAGAATCGTTTAATGTGACAGAAGTGCAACCCTTCCGAAAATTACTGCAGATTTCAATGCTGGGCCATCAACAAGTGTCAGCATTCGAACCATTTTTCGGAAGATCATCGATACGGTCTCTGGAGGTGAAGGCCCACTCGTGTACGCATGATGACTGCACGACACAAAGCTTTACGCCTGGCCTGGGACCGTCAACACCGACATGGACGGTTAATGACTGGAAACAGGATGCCTTTTCGGACGAGTCTCTTTTCAAATTGTATCGAGCGGATGGACGTGTACGGGTATGGAGACAACCTTGTGAATCTATGGACCCTGCTTGTCAGCAGGGGACTGTTCAAGCTGGTGGATGCCCTGTAATTTTGTGGGGCGTGTGCAGTTGGAATGGTATAGAACCTCTGATACCTCTAGATACGACTCTGACGGGTGACACGTACGCAAACATCCTGTCTGATCACCTGCACCCATGCATGCCCACCGTGTACTCCGACGGACTTGAGAAATTCCAGCAGGAAAATGCAACGCCCCACATGTTCAGAATTGCTACAGAGTGGCTCCAGGAACATTCTTCTGAGTTTAAACGCTTCCGCTGGCCACCAAACTCCCCAGCCATGAACATTATTGAGCATATGTGCGATGCCTTGCAACTTGCTGTTCAGAAGAGATCTCGAACCCCTCGTACTCTTACTGGCTTATGGAGAGCCTTGCAGGATTCATGGCGTCACTTCCCTCCAGCACTACTTCAGACATTAGTGGAGCCCATGCCACGTCGTGTTGCGGCACTTCTACGTGGTCGCGGGTTCTCTACTCTACAGGGTGAAAAGTATTTAAACCGACAAACTCTGGGAGTTTGTAGGGGACATCAAAACAAATATTTTTCTCTAATGGAGGCCGTTGAACCGTGAATTTACTTTATTTACTGGCGATTCATCAAGAACATTGACACATTTAATCACACTAGGTGAGCGTGGAAGTAGTTGCCAGGAAGTAACTGATGGAAAATTACCTTTAACAAATCTGAATTTATTGCTAAAACCTTTTTCAAAACAGATCTAAAATTATAACCAGAATAGCACACTCGAAATATCAAGTCACAATTTAACAAATGTGAATTTTATTCCTAAAAGCTTTTTCAAAACATATTTAAAATTATAAGCAGAAAACACCCTCGAAATATCAAGTCACAATTTAACAAATGTGAATTTTATTCCTAAAAGCCTTTTCAAAAGAGATTTAAAATTATAAGCAGAAAAGCACACTCGAAATATCAAGTTACAGTTTTTTTAGAGGCAAGAACAATATTAATAGTAGGAGCCTTTAGGCTGAGAAGCTTGCCTGCTCCCTTGCAACACGGCTGTAGTCATGCCCGCTCACAACAACCTCTGAAAGGGTACACTTGTGCAAATCTGGAAACAAACCAGATTACTTTAAACACAAATATTTTTAACAACTCATACATACATGTAAACTATGCACCCCATAAGAGGAATGGAAATGGTACAACCCTCAAACTATTTGCCACCGAAAGTGAAATTTATTTTTTATTTTTTAAGGACTCTTACGGTGGAAGGGTGGCAAGCTTATAACCTAAAATGAGTATTTAAATAAAACCCATAAAATGCAGACTTACATAAAATGTACAAAATGTTCTACATTACACATATACCATCTCGCAAGATGATAAGCAAGATAGAAACATATTTCAAGAATTCGGCCTTTAAGCAATAAATTCGTTAACACCGAATCCGACAAACATGACAGAGGCAGCTATTGACGTACGCTGACCGACAGACAGACAGACAGACAGTAACTGCCTAACAAATTCTGACGAGAAATAAGCCAGCAAACTGAGGACGAGAGACTGACCAAGAACACAAGTAGAATTTAACAAGTGACTGAAACAACATATCACTAATCACTCAACTTCTAATAACTGCGATTTCTGGAGAAGACCTGGCGCAGCAGCCCCAAAACGCTCTCCCGAACCGTCCGCTGCCCGCCGCTTCGACGGACGCGGGAAGGCGCGCCGATCTCCAGTCTCACGGCGTCGCAGCTCGCACCGGCCAGACCGATGTCGTGGGTTGACTCCTGTTGCTCCCGTGTTGGCCGCGAAGCCACTACCCCTCGCTATACGCCGAGGCCCACTGGACTCACGTGGCGACCTCACATGCGCCGACGCTCCAGGTGGACAAGTAATCTTGTATCCCAGTGAGCGACCGACCAACCGATCGATCCAACCGCCAATGATAATTGCCCGAGCAAACTCGAGCAGACTGGCGGCCTAACACATACTAGCACTCCGGACGACCGACAGACATTAACCGCCTCACCAATACCGACGAGAGACAGACCCAGTCTAACTTGACTGACCAACTGACCAGACTCGCCCAGACTGACAGACTTCCCTGGCTGACCAACTGACTCCGACTGACTCACAGACTGATCATGCCTAATAGACTAGCCCAGACTGTTCACTGGCGAGTTTATCGCGCCCCTTAAATGTACGTGAACAGGCTACCTTTCCCCTTTCCCACCAGAGGGAGACACCAAAGCTGCGATTGCCACAGCGGCGCCACCGCCAGAAACGGAGGGCGACTGCTTTACACTACGCGCTGCGGCGCGCTCTTCAAAACAGCAAACTTTACCACCGCTCAACCGTATTACGCTCTACAGTTGTTAGAGCCCGTATTACGCTCTTCAGTTGTAGGCAACTGCTGTCCACCAGTGTAGTAGTGCATTGTCTCTGTTTACTAATGGAGCGATACACCTGGAGTGAGTACACTGATATGGTTGGTGCGTACTACGTAGCGCACCACAATGGACGAGCTGCACAGCAGGTGTATCAAAGTCTGCGTGAGACCGGGTCATTTAGCAGATTACCTGTCGCACGGTAAGAACTCTGCAGTTTCAGGAAGCTGTCTTGCAGCATGTGGAGCGGGATCCTTCAATCAGCACTGGTGCAATTGAACGTAACATGGGGATGAATCAGACGAATGTGAGAACAGTCCTTGGAGAGCAATTGTTACGACCATTTCACTTACAGCGTGTCCACAATCTGGAACCAGTTGATTATCCACCCAGAACACAGTTTTCGCAGTGGTACCTGGAACAGTGTGAAACGCATCCTGCATTTCCATCCTCTGTGTTGTTTACCGATGAAGCAACGTTCGGACGTGATGGAGTCTTCAACATGCACAATTCGCATGTTTGGAGTGATGATAACCCACATGCCACAGTTACTAGCGCTCATCAAGTGCGGTTCTTCGTTAATGCATGGGTCGGTGTTGTTGGGGTCTGTTCAGTTGGGCAGTATCTGCTACCTAGGCCATTAAATAGCAGGCACTGTTACAATTTTCGCGCCAGAGCATTGCCAGAATTGTTGGAAGATGTTCCGTTCCCTACAAGACAACGCATTTGGTCCCAACATGACGGGGCGCCGGCACATTTCAATCGTCGCGTGTGTCTATTCCTGGACCGACGGTTGCCAGAAACGTGGATTGGCAGATGTGGTCCTGTAAAATGCCCTGCTCAATCCCCAGATATGTCCCATCAGGATTTTTGTGTGGAGAGAGATGCACAGCCTTGTTTACGCAACTCCTGTTGCATCAGAAGAGGATCTGGTTGCCCGGATAGTAGCAGCAGCAGCAGGAACAATTCAGGATACTCCTGGAGTTTTTGCCCGTGTCAGACAGAACATGATCCGACGGTGCAACCTTCGTTTACGTGTCAATGGAGGCATTTTTGGAAATATACTGTAACTGAAATTGCGTTGTGTTAATGTGTTGTCTCTTAGTCATAAAAAGATGAGTAAGTGTTTGTTGGTTTAATTAATTTGCCGCGAGAGAAATCTTCCTCTGTCGGTTTAAATACTCATCATAGGATAAAAATGACATTAGGGAAAAATATTTGTTTTCATGTCCCCTGCAACCGCCCAGAGTTTGTCGGTTTAAATACTTTTCACCCTGCACATTAGGCAGGTATACCAGTTTCTTCGGCTCTTCAGTGTATAACTTAGTTAAAAACCTCACTTGAACATAATAACAAAATCGAGTCTCTCAGTGACCTGCTGCAGAGATTTAAACTGTACACTTTTTCTGCGATTTACATGTCTCGAATTTACACGAGTTACCCTGCCGGAGTCAGGGTAACAACAGTTCAACTTGCAGTCAGGACCATGAGTGGTTCCTGGCGAATGTTCATGTCATTGAAGAAGAGTGTAATATGGTTAAAGGCAGACTGAGTAATTTCTGTGGTTCGACCAGGAGTCCAAGTCGTATCCTCTCCGTTTCCAGGTGTGCGTTTTACCACTAAACCACCAAGTCTGACTGAGTCGTAAACACTGCAGTAGTTGTAGTATGTGGTTGAGCTGAGCTGCTGTTATCCACCTACCAGTTTCAGCAACACAAACTAATACAGGTTTAATAATTTGGTTGTATCCTTTTAGTAATTTACATGCATTTTCATCAGACAGACAAACGTGTTTCATTCAACTAACCGCAGCGCGTTGCTAGGAACTATCAGATGTGATGTGTATTGCTATACAACGCCATGACATGAATGTTAGCCGCTGATGACGTGATAAAACTTTATTATATGTTGGAAATACCGCCAGATTAATTACCATACTCAGCGCAAATGGGACAGCCGCTCATCGCAACGCACAATAAATTAAGCTCATTTGCTGACTCTCTAACGAGCTGCCGAGTGGTTAAAAAGGTATAAATTACTTTAATTCTTCGTAAAATCTCTATAATCGAACGATGTCCTCTGTCCAAACTGAGTAATATAAAATGAAGGCCGAAATACGAAACTACGCTTGTCGAAATTACCTTAACGAAAATCACAACGCACTTCACACTTTCGGGCGTTGAACGGTTGCTGACATTAGCTACGCACAAAAAAAGTGAGCGCTACATTGCAAAGCAGCTAAAACGTCTGCGTTGAATATTTATACGAACTGGCCCCTCTTGTAGCATGAGTCTGGGACTAAGAACAATGGAGAACTCCAAGTGACAAGAGAAACGCGCAGTTCATGCCATATTTTTATAAGATGGGTCGCAAGTGTGAGACACAAAACTATAGACTTATCCGACTGGCGTTCATTTCTCGTATGGTTACGGAAAACGTTTTGTACTCACGTGTGATGATTTTTCAAGCGACTGAAGTACAAAGTAGGAACCAACATGGATTCCACATCCACCATCTTTTTCATTCAGATATTTCATCAACTGACTTAGTGTGTGTCAAATTTTCTTATTTTGTTTCTCTTTTGGGAATTATCTCCAGCCAACATATATGATGGAGAAGAATCATCATTTATGTGCAGTGACATAAGATTTCTTTGGGCGACAGTTTCTATAAATTAATGAAAGTGAGAACATTGCCTATCTTTATTTTAACATTTTCAGGAAAAGTGTTTTGAATCAACTGAGGTATTTCAGTCGAAGCACAGGGTGAAAATACACTACTACAAAAAAAGCAACGCATCACGAAGTAATTACCTGTTCAAAATGTTCAAATGTGTGTGAATTCCTAAGGGACCAAACTGCAGAAGTCATCGGTCCCTAGACTTACACACTACTTAAACTGACTTTAACTTATGCTAAGAACAACACATACACCCATGTTCAAGGAAGGACTCGAACCTCCGGCGTGAGGGGCCGCGCAGTCCGTGACATGACGCCTCAAACCGTGCGGCCACTCCGAGCGGCGGGATTATCTGACTGGAATGTAAATCGATAGATGTGATGTACCTGTACAGACGAACAAATGATTACTACACTCCTGGAAATTGAAATAAGAACACCGTGAATTCATTGTCCCAGGAAGGGGAAACTTTATTGACACATTCCTGGGGTCAGATACATCACATGATCACACTGACAGAACCACAGGCACATAGAAACAGGCAACAGAGCATGCACAATGTCGGCACTAGTACAGTGTATATCCACCTTTCGCAGCAATGCAGGCTGCTATTATCCCATGGAGACGATCGTAGAGATGCTGGATGTAGTCCTGTGGAACGGCTTGCCATGCCATTTCCACCTGGCGCCTCAGTTGGACCAGCGTTCGTGCTGGACGTGCAGACCGCGTGAGACGACGCTTCATCCAGTCCCAAACATGCTCAATGGGGGACAGATCCGGAGATCTTGCTGGCCAGGGTAGTTGACTTACACCTTCTAGAGCACGTTGGGTGGCACGGGATACATGCGGACGTGCATTGTCCTGTTGGAACAGCAAGTTCCCTTGCCGGTCTAGGAATGGTAGAACGATGGGTTCGATGACGGTTTGGATGTACCGTGCACTATTCAGTGTCCCCTCGACGATCACCAGTGGTGTACGGCCAGTATAGGAGATCGCTCCCCACACCATGAAGCTGGGTGTTGGCCCAGTGTGCCTCGGTCGTATGCAGTCCTGATTGTGGCGCTCACCTGCACGGCGCCAAACACGCATACGACCATCATTGGCACCAAGGCAGAAGCGACTCTCATCGCTGAAGACGACACGTCTCCATTCGTCCCTCCATTCACTCCTGTCGCGACACCACTGGAGGCGGGCTGCACGATGTTGGGGCGTGAGCGGAAGACGGCCTAACGGTGTGCGGGACCGTAGCCCAGCTTCATGGAGACGGTTGCGAATGGTCCTCGCCGATACCCCAGGAGCAACAGTGTCCCTAATTTGCTGGGAAGTGGCGGTGCGGTCCCCTACGGCACTGCGTAGGATCCTACGGTCTTGGCGTGCATCCGTGCGTCGCTGCGGTCCGGTCCCAGGTCGACGGGCACGTGCACCTTCCGCCGACCACTGGCGACAACATCGATGTACTGTGGAGACCTCACGCCCCACGTGTTGAGCAATTCGGCGGTACGTCCACCCGGCCACCCGCATGCCCACTATACGCCCTCGCTCAAAGTCCGTCAGGTGCACATACGGTTCACGTCCACGCTGTCGCGGCATGCTACCAGTGTTAAAGACTGCGATGGAGCTCCGTATGCCACGGCGAACTGGCTGACACTGACGGCGGCGGTGCACAAATGCTGCGCAGCTAGCGCCATTCGACGGCCAACACCGCGGTTCCTGGTGTGTCCGCTGTGCCGTGCGTGTGATCATTGCTTGTACAGCCCTCTCGCAGTGTCCGGAGCAAGTATGGTGGGTCTGACACACCGATGTCAATGTGTTCTTTTTTCCATTTCCAGGAGTGTATTTCAGAAATATTGGACGATATATTCAAGAGAAAGAATTTTACAAATTGAGTAAGTCAATAAGGCGTTGGTTCACCTCTACCTGTTACACAAGCACTTATTCGGCTTTGCTTTGCCTGAGTTTTTGGATGTACTCCTGAGAAACATCACACCAAAGCCTGTCCAAATGGCGAGTTAGATCTTCCAAATCCCTAGATAGCTGGACGCTTCTGCCTATAATGCTAAGAAGTTTCTCGATTGGAAAGGGACTTGGTGACCTTGCCGGCCAAGTAGGGTTTGGCAAGTACGAAGACAAGCAATAGAAACTCTCGCTGTGTGTGTATGGCCATTAGCTCGCTGAAATGTAAGCATAAGATAGCTTCCCATGAAGGGCAACAAAACGGCGCGTAGAATATCGTCGATGTACCGCTGTTCTCTAAGGATGCCGCGGTCGCGTTCTCGCTTCCCGAGCACAGGGTCCCGGGTTCGATTCCCGGCGGGGTCAAGGATTTTCACCTGCCTCGAGATGACTGGGTGTTTGTGGTGTCCTCATCATTTCATCATCGTTCATGAAAGTGGCGAGACTGGACTGAGCAAAGGTTGGGAATTTGTACGGGCGCTGATAACCGCGCAGTTGAGCGTCACACAAACCAAACATCATCATCATCATCATCTAAGGTTGCGCGGATGACAATCAAAGGGATAATGTTATGACAAGGACTGGCACCCCAAACCATCACTCTTACTTGTCAGGCCCTGCTGTGTGGGTTTTGATGATCTGACGCGGCAGCTGAGTAGAGTTTGACACAATATCTCTTAGAAGGACATCCAGCAACTCAATCAATGCTGGTGTCGCTTGTTTCAACCACGGGCTCTGCTACCGAGGCACCTCCTACTGTACGTGACGCAGTGGATCTGCCTTCACGGCAGGGTGACTAGAGGGTGGTAACGGGTTCGCGTCGCTTGAGGAGGAGTGCCAATGTGAAGATTGGTCGCCTGGCCTGGCCTGTTCACACAGTAAGTGGACAGTGGCCACTCCTTTAGCAGGATTCGAGGAGGAGTGAGGAGGGGGAGGAGTTTGCTAGTTATCGGGAGCTCCAACGTTAGACGCGTTATGGAGCCTATTAGGCAGATAACGTTCAGGGCTTGAAAGAAAGCCAATACGTCTGCTGGGGGAGAGGCTCACATCAGCACTAACGACACCTTTGACTCAAGCAGGCGAGTGGAGAAAGTGATGAAGGCTCCTGGCCTCACGTGTGGGGAGCAAGCAGAGCTTGCCATTAGCAGCTTTGTTGATTTGGGCCCTTTGGTTTGGCGCCGAGTGGAGGCCCTCAGGCAAAGTAAATTGTCGACTCTGTCTTGCCTGCAGATTTATAGACCTGCGTTATTGGTTCGTAGTTCGAGGTACTCTGATATACACTCGCTAGTCGATGCACAGCAAGGGAAATCAGAGTAAAGAACTTCGACTGTCAAAATTTTATGGGTAAATTGCCGGCGTACTCGTAACAAAGTCCCTGAATTTATTGACCTCCAGGAAAGTTCTCGTCCTCAAATTATTCTCGGGACCCGGAGCTGGCTGAAACCTGAATGGTCAAAATTTCGCCAGGAAGAGTCTAGTGAGTATGGTTGTTTTTAAAGGTAGTGAAGCTTCAGGTATGTGATTTTCGCAACTGTTCTAGTGTATATGGCAGTAGTGCATTCTCACGTACAGCAACAAAACACTTGCTGACAGCAGACTACGTTCAGTTGAGTTCACTGTAGGCCTGATTTCTTTCTGGAGTCTGATTGTGAGAGTGATTCAGCCATGACAATATTTCCTCGAGTATGAGAGAGCTAAAATACTAGAACGAATAGCCAGCAACATCATAATGGGCGAATCATCGTGGCATAAACTAACCAAAACAGCCGAGACAGTACCCAGGGGAGAGCTGGAGCCTTACCTTCGGAGGAAAAAAAAAAAAAAAAAAAAAAAAAAAAGAAAAAGAAAAAAACTGGAGCGTCGTCATAAAATCAAGCACGAGGACAGGCTGTGTCGGAAGACGTTCACGGAGACAGTTCTGGAAAAAATGGATGAAAACGAGGCATCCCTCGAGTTCGTCGGTTTCTCGGACAAGGCTACGCTCCGCACTTCCAGCATGCTAAACACGGACAGTTGTTGCATACGGCAAACTGATTCCTCCACGTAGTGATATAATGCGAACGTGACTCTCCGAAAGTGAATATGTGGTTTAGTTTGTTCAAGGACATGGTTATGGGCCCATTCTCCTTCGTGGAGCCTACAGTTGACGCAACAATGTACGTAAACTATATGCTGTGCGACAATTTCTTGACGTGATATTTGAACACCATGCCATTCTGCGAACATTGTGGGGCATTTCTTGCATCATGAGTTCCCAGATCTCTTGTTTGAGAGAGGTAGACCACCCATTGCGTGGATCCCTAGGAGCGTAGAAATTATGCCACTTGAGTTTTTTCTGTGTTTCATCTGTCACCCATGGTTAATTTGCAGTTACCATCCTTTCCAACTTCTGTGACTCCTCTTTTTACAGATTCTCATTCCCCTTAAAATGAACTGCCTCTTGAGTTATTCATTATCGCAGTATCTATAACCTCAGAGAACTTCAAGCGTAGGTCTTCAGTCCTTAGTGCTTCTTTGTTTTTTTTTTAAATGGTTCAAATGGCTCTGAGCACTATGGGACTCAACTGCTGAGGTCATTAGTCCCCTAGAACTTAGAACTAGTTAAACCTAACTAACCTAAGGACATCACAAACATCCATGCCCGAGGCAGGATTCGAACCTGCGACCGTAGCGGTCTTGCGGTTCCAGACTGCAGCGCCTTTAACCGCACGGCCACTTCGGCCGGCCCTTAGTGCTTCTGTATCCCACTTCTTTCTGTAGCGTGTCTTCCTGACTAATCTCTTAAACTTCAGACTACTCTTTATCATTATATATTTGAGGTCTCATAACGCCTTACAAAACGATATCTGATTTTGGAACCCTGCCTGGCCATGATGTAATGTAACTGAAATCTTACCATATCTCCCGGATTTTTCCAAGCACACCTCTTCTTGTTATGAATCTTGAACAGTATTCCCTGTTACTACCTGAAGTTTATTGAATGACTCAATTAGCATTTTTCCTCTTTCACTCCTGCTATGAAGCCAATATTCTCCCGTAATCTTTTTCCTTCTCCTCCCCCTACAACCGCATTCCAATCCCCATGACTCTCCCGTTACGTACTGAACTACCCTTTCAATATCTTCATATACATTCTTAATCTCTTCATCTTCTGCTCCTGAAGTCGGCTGATATGTCTGAATTATGTTGTCGGTGCTGATTTACTGTTGAATCTGACGAGAATAACCCCATCACTGAACTGTTCGCAGTAGCTCACTCTCTACGCTATCTTCCTATTCATAACGAATCCTACTGCAGTTATACCATTTTCTGCTCCTGTTGATATTACCGAATACTCATGTGACCAGAAATCATTGTCTTCTTGTCATTTTACTTGTGGTAGATTCACTTTAATGAAGATTGAGCCTTAACGTTTCTCTCTTCAGTTTTTCTAGCTTGCATACCACGTTCAAACTCCTTACATTCCACGCGCCGCCCAGTAGAACGTCATCCTTCGTTGGTTATTCGATCTTTTTCTCATGGTCACCTCTCTCTTGGCAAGCCCTTCCCGGAGATCGGAATGGGGAATATTGGTGAGGATTTTTTGCCAATGGAGAGAGATAATCATGATATATTTCACTTACGGCCACATGCCCCGCAGATACACTTTACGTGTCTTTAATGCAGTGATTTTCATTGCATTCTGCATCCTCAAGCCGTTGATCATTGCTGATGCTTCCGTCTTTTGGTGGCATTTCCCACACTAAGGAGAAGAGAGCGCCTTGAACCTCGGTCCGCTTCTCTGCCCTCTTTGACACACCCGTTGGCAGAATGAAGGTTACTTCTTACACCGGACGTGTTTTTTCGCCATTGCTGCTGATTTTTATTTAAATTTAAACAGTGGCAGGGTTCGAACCCTGGACCGTGGTTGTTTTTATTTCATTTTTTTCGTTATTGTTCTCGTCATTTGGGTTGGGAGGACATCGCAAGACGCCGCTTCCAGTTCATTGTTGAATACGTCACTTAGATGATTTTTATTTCATTTTATTTTATTTATTTGTTTATTTTTACAAACGACAGACAGTCCTCTAATCGATCACGCTGAACCACCCTCCGGCACCTTTAGACTGCAGGTAATTTCTATGCACATCTTACTGTATGCCGGGGTTCTTGGTACAGTAATTCTCTACGTAGAATCTGAAATCTAATAAATTTAACATTTCAGCTGATAACGCTAACTGTACCCTGAACCAAAACGTTTAGTACAGAGAGCGGTAACCGTTTCCCGTATTATGACTGTAGTCAAGCTCCTATTGACTTCTGTACCGTTAAAGCTGTAATCATTCTTCCTGCAATCCTTTAAATTATGTTTAAAGTCATTGTCTGGAAAGGGTTTCAGCACAATCTGTATTTATTACAGAAAGGGAGTGATCTGCTTATATTGACCTCAGAATGTGATTCTTTATAATTATCTACGTTTATTGGTCTAAAACGCTACTTCAAATAAGAGGCTGTATATATAACTGATAAGGTAATCACATTTTACTTAATGACCAAGTTACGAATCTTACCTTATTTTGTCGTCTAGATACAAAAGAAATTTTAGCCACACTGTAGGGTAGTCGCATGAATTAATTTCATTGTAGTTCAACGTAAAAGCATGAGACACAACATTGCCACAGGAACACGTAAAAGTTACAGAAAAGGGGAGGGTGGACGTGGTTGATATTCCGACTGGTTACACCAGCTTACACTGTCGAAAAGCGAAGCCAAAAGGAGATTACTGAGGGGCTTTCTGTTAGTGCACAATGTCAGATACACTAATTATGTTTTCATTGTCAAGGTAGTCACCGTATCTGGTATCGTTTTAGCAAAACAAACTGTGGCCGACTGGCTCAACAAATAAATATTGAAAGTTTTTATAAATTAATGAATTTAGGTTTGATGGACCATTATTATACACCAAGGTATTGAGACAAACCGTTTAGACGGGCATGGGGTAGTGAACACCCCGCTGGCATTCATAAAGACAACTCACAGAAATTTAAAAAATTGTTACGTAAGACAGGATTGAGGGCCATCAAAATCATTGTATTGCAGTGCAGGAAGTTAAACATTTGAATCACTCTCTATTTAGGTAGAACGTAAACTACTGCTGCACACATGGCCAGACATCACTTACAAAGAAACTAGTTAAAATAGAACGAAAATTCTCACAAAGAGTGTCTAATTTCTTAGAATCACTTTAAAAAAATATTAAGACACTTTAACACACTCTGATACGTTGTGCGGTCTCAGAACACATTTCACGCACCCATGTCGCGAACACTGTCGCCCCTTTACAAGTCGCAAAGAAACCACGCAGAATTTATAAAATAACAGAAAGTAACACTATGGCCCGATTTCTTTCTCTGGCAAACATATCAGATGGTTAACCATCGGCAAACTTTGAATTTCCAGCTTGAAAATGTTCTCATCGCCACGTAAAAAAAAAAAAAAAGAAAAGTATAGAATAAAAACTTGTACAAAATTCACCTTTGTCGCAAAATACTTCAATAATTGTAAACAGATAGGCACATTGTCCCAATTGAAGAAATTTTTCCCGCAGTTATCCACCAGACAGAATGCAGACCCGATGGCCAACACTCATACTCAGTGGTGACAATCCCAGTTTACCAGTTACGGAATACTAACAAAATGATTATAACTGAAGCGTCTTCTAACGCTTCCCTGACTAAATTGACTAAATGACACACTACGAATGTTACCCACGATGATGTGACTCATTTTTATACCTTTCATTCGTCATATCTGCTCTAAGGTGGCTATAATTTCGCACCTTACAAGCACTCATCCACATACTTTGCCGTCAACTACAACCACAATTAGGTATTGGAACGGTGGTCTTATCATTTAATAGTAAAATACTACGACCAAGGTGTGGACGGGGCCAAGAAATTGACATATCAGACGTGATTTAACACATAAATAATTTATTCGTAATGTACAATACATAACACCAACTACGTAAATCCTGCTTCCATGCATACAATTGCCCAAAATGGGAGGGCCACCACTTTCGAATTGGAAAGGCTTTAATTTAAGAAACTAAAACGCCTATTATAATTTTTAAAAATAATAACACAACACATAAGTGAACGCACTCTTAAATCTTTAATTATTAATCACAAAGCGTGGGTTTACCACATTTAAATTCTCGTTGCAATATAAAACATAAATACATGAATTCACAACACAGCATGGCTTCAAAATTTCTACCTGGACAACCTACGGTCCTAAAACTTTCGTATTACATTCCAGCCAATCACATTAATAACTTATAAACACGGTTGGTAAAATACAAACGTTTGCAATCAATTCTAACAATCCACAATCACGCAAAAAAACAACATCAGAAGTTCGATACAGAGCATGTAAGCCTGTTTATACAATCTTTCGGAACAAAATAGGCACGAGGGCCACCATATCAGGAGTGCGCTAGTTGCCTCTAGGATAGGTGCTCCCATTAGCTTAATCACTGAGTAGATATTTACTTAAGCGACAGGTAAGATAGTTAATCCAAATAGAAGCTATTTCTAAAGTTTTCTTTTTCCTTTCCTCCCTTTTAACAAGGGGGTTTTAGTAAGGTGGATATTACACTTTGAGGAGACGCAATAGCAATCTAGCGAGCTCGCCTTCACGAGGACGCCATGCCACTACACACGTACCAAACTAGCCGCGTGTCCGCTGTTCAACCCAAACATTAAAAACATAGTTCCATATTCCTGACACTCAATTAGTCCGGACACAGTTCCATATTCCTGACACTCAAATAGTTGGGATCAAAACAAAACCAAAAATCCCAAGAGCGCAAGATCCAACATAGCTTCAGATCAGTTCTTACTTCATGCGGTTGCCTTCACAAATACAGATATCGAAATGAAAACAAGAACGTGTAACAACATTCCCTAATCAGCACAATGTTCTTCTTTAGGTCCCGGTAGCGCTAGACAACGCTGAAATGCCAATGTTAACCACCCTCTAAGGCAACACCCTTCAACTGACAAGCCGAAACCAATGTGACCCCTTATCAGCTCCGTGACAGGACTCGAACCCCCAACTACTGTCAGTGCGGCTCACTTAGAATAAATACAGTGCAAATAGTATGGCGGACACATACCCAGGGATTAACAGAACACCTAGATCGAACTAGAATTAACCTTCACAATACAGCACTAGATCTTGGGAGACAAGGAACTAGCTCCCCACCCGAAATTCTGCAACCACAGGGCGGGAGGATGAACTACCAAAACCCAGAAGTGCAAACGTACACATATAATACCAAAATACAGCACTACACCGGTTAGCAACGATGCGTGGAGGAATCTTCACTGTCAGAATTTCACCAGTGAACAGAACAGAGGATTGCCACAGCGGTGGCCACAAGGCGGGAAAGACGACTGGATGAACTCAATCCGAAACGACGATCAACTTGAAACATTCAAACTTAACTTCTTTTCTCCTTTCCCTCGGCGCACTTCGTCATTTGTCCGGGACTGCTGTGCACAATTCTGAGCCGTCCCCAGTCGTCCCGAACTAATGACCTCAGCAGTTGAGTCCCATAGTGCTCGGAGCCATTTGAACCCAGTCGTCCCGGCAGACACCGACCCAGCGGAACTTCTCCCGGACTCATACCCTCGCCGAACGGCGGCTCCACCGCCCCATGCTCGTTACTGTTTGTTTGCCTTCGCCGACGCAGGCGATGATTAGACTGCCATCCGCCTCCCGCGGACAACCAGTGAAGAGCGGACAGAGGGGCCCATCAGGCCGGCGTTGCTCCACGAGTAGAAGTGCGGGTTCGATAACAACATCCGTACGCGGAAGGCAGGATGTCGAAGCCACCAGAGCAGACACGAAGGCCACTGTGCGACAACTTCCTCCAGCGTTTTTTTTCTTTCTTTATTGAATTTCAATTCCCCCCCAAGCGGGGCGGGCTGGCAGCAGCTTAGTATGCCGCTCTTCAGCCTACAGACTTTGTGAGAAAAATGAAGAGAATAAATAATAAAAACAGGCGATAAAATCGGAGACTTAAAGAGTAACATGGCGAAAAGAAATCGTGGAACTTAAAACAACGAACAGAGGGATGATGAAGCTAAAAATACATACGAAGCAGACAGGTAAAACAATAAATAGACAATTAAAAAACACGGCGACAGTCTGGATTCTGTTCGCAAAAGACATAAAATTCACACCTAGCAACAGCATGGTTTCTGTTCGCAACACGAGAAAGACGAACAACACTGAATAGTCACTGGAACACTGTACGAAAAAGTTGGCAAATGCGACATACCACAGCCGAGAGCAGGTGGGGGGAAACTGGACAGATGGTGGGAAAACAAAAAAGGGGGGAAAGGAGTGTAAAAGCGAAGGGGGGAACCGGGAAAGGAGCTGATGGAGGAGGAGGACCCATAAGAGCGGTGGGGGGCAGACGCGACAGGGAGTGGGGTAGGCAGAGGAGTGGAATACAAAAGGACTTGAGGGAGGGGAGGGGGGGGAGTCCTCCAGCGTGACCGCGCTCGCCTATAAATAGTACAGGCCAAAGAGTCTGCTGCAGTAAACACGTGAGTCGGTCGTGTTACCAACCTACGGTTTCTAAGTACACCCAAGACAGACTTGCAATCGATAGTGGGTACACTACGAGCGGGAGTTCAAACGAAAGAGCTTCATAAAAGACCAACCCCGAACAACCGCGGAAAAACGAAATAGAAGTGATCGCGCCCAAACACTGTCGTTTACCAAAAATATTGGCTCCACACGACGCTCAGGAAATGAGCCGTGGAAAGATGGAAGTACACACGACTCAGGTACCATTTTATAGGTTGTACATCGTATATATGAATATTTAAAGGAGACTGATATTGTCACGTACGCCTTGTAAATATCTGTTAACGCTGTTTCCATGAAAGGTGACGAAGAGTCTTAATAAACAGAGTGGCGTAAAGGATGATTGCCTATACTACTAGAGGTTGGAACGCCAGTGGGGATGAAACGGCAGGCAGAACTCAAGCTCTGGGTGGGAGGCCCGCACAGGTGACGGTGCTGCTTAAATGCAGAAAGTAGTTAGATGGACGTTGTCGCACCTGAGCTCTGGAGCACACCAGGATGACGGCCGACCACTATTGTAACATGACCGGATGGATAACCGGGAACTCTGCAAATCTTGAACACAGGTGAGGGAAACGAAGAAGCGGCACCTCGAAAACCACGCAGGCTGGGTTATTTCCAAGGATTTTTAGCCAGAAACGTACCATTGTACGAGTATACGTTTTTCCTCGCAAACTTTCCGCGCTGGACAACAAAAGACTAAAATATTGTTGGTCGGCGTTCGGAAGAATCTGTAGAGAGGGAGAATATTCCGTGGTTTCGGGAATATGATTTCGTTTTCGGAAATACGAGGGTGGGGAGCTGAGCCTTGCTGGGAAGCCAGTGGTGTAGAGACGAGGTCTTCGGTTGTGAGCGCCCGTGTGTGACGGTCGCTCGGTATCAGCTTTGCTGATACAGACGGACTTGCTGTCTTTGCTCTCAGTAGGGTTTATAGTTAGGACAGTTAGGCACTGTACTGTTGTGAACCTATACGATTCTGGACTTCACCTCCGAGTTGGAAGTCGTCGTTGAGTCCCACAGCGTTCAGTAATTGAGAGCACTTCGTCTGCCTATACTTACGTTGACACGTTATGTGAACTCCGTCCCTGTGGCTGGGAGTTCGCGTTTCTCGCCTGTAGACCACAGAGAGGAGAAGACAATATCAGAGTATATTAGTCCGAGGAGCGCCTCCTGCCGTCTTAGTGTTTGAAAGAGTTTATTTGTGGCTGGAGTTCTTCCATCGTCGCAGACGATAACGAGATTTAACGAGAACCGTCAGTGGGCGCAGTTCTTACGGTCATATCGCAAATTGCTTCGGCTCATTAGGGGTATAAAGCTAAACAGCTGTCATCACGTTAGTTTATTTCCACTAAGGTCCCACACCACCGTAGATCATCTTTGAAAGTAACGTCCTCTAGTATTTCGTACATAGATGATGTTAGTCATTTTGCGGTAGCGATATTAGACTGCGCAGTCATAGTAAGGGGCTGATTGGGCAATTGATCAATAATTTAGTTAGGAAATATAGATAATTGTACTTAAAGGGTTGATTTTACTCTATAATAATTATATATTGAACAACAATGTTTATCGCTTAGTAGTATTAGTTACCTTCATCATTCATTTATGTTTAGATTGTAATTCATGTGTAGAAATAGACCAACAAGAGATCGTAAGATCTGCTTCATGGGGTAGTCAGACAGGGCCAGATCATCATTTTAGCGTTTATTATTTTCCGTTGCGCACATTCATTTTTACAACCGCCTGGAGTAGCATCTTGGACAGCAAAAGCTCCACAAAAGCGTCCGCATGTCAGGCTAGCTCATCTAATATTGTCGAAGCGTGGAGCACTTCCGGAGATAACGTCTCCTTGTTGGAAATGTCCGGAAGGGAACCCCTCCCATTGCCAGAAGCCATCTGAGTCCTCTACTCCCGACTCTGTCGATCTTTTCTGAAACCTTCAGGCTATCTCTTTAATTTCCACGCGTTGTATTTTGACAAAGCCCACTGCACTCTAACTTTGGTTAGTCCCTCACGTTTCTCTTCCCATCACATTCAAACTTCATGCAGTCACCCGCTCATGGAAGGGTATAGACAGGAAATCCGAAAAGTGACACATTAAAATGAAACGTAGCGGGGTCCATTCTCATATCCAACGGCCATATTTTATGAGTATTAAAATACAAAAATTCACAGAGTATTATGACAGTCAATCTAACGACACTCTAATATCACTGGCATGCATGTGGTTTAAATGAAGTATGCTAACAGTACCTGGCGGTTCGTAAGAGTGTAATCTTGCGTGCCAGTTGGCTTCTTACCGCTTACAACAAGAAATCCTGCGAAACAATAATTGTTACGATAGGACAGAAGTATGCATTATTTCATAATATTACCCTGAACGTACAGGATGAAAGTCTTACCTGTGGAAATGGTGCCGACCAGAAGTACGAGGTGCATTCAAGTTCTAAGGCCTCCGATTTTTTTTCTAAGTAACTACTCACCCGAAATCGATGAAACTGGCGTTACTTCTCGACGTAATCGCCCTGCAGACATACACATTTTTCACAACGCTGACGCCACGATTCCATGGCAGCGGCGAAGGCTTCTTTAGGAGTCTGTTTTGACCACTGGAAAATCGCTGAGGCAATAGAAGCACGGCTGGTGAATGTGCGGCCATGGAGAGTGTCTTTCATTGTTGGAAAAAGCCAAAAGTCACTAGGAGCCAGGTCAGGTGAGCAGGGAGCATGAGGAATCACTTCAAAGTTGTTATTACAAAGAAACTGTTGCGTAACGTTAGCTCGATGTGCGGGTGCGTTTTCTTGGTGAAACAGCACACACACAGCCCTTCCCGGACGTTTTTGTTGCAGTGCAGGAAGGAATTTGTTCTTCAAAACATTTTCGTAGGATGCACCTGTTACCGTAGTACCCTTTGGAATGCAATGGGTAAGGATTGCGCCCTCACTGTCCCAGAACATGGACACCATCATTTTTTCAACACTGGCAGCTACCCGAAAGTTTTTTGGTGGCCGTGAATATGTGTGCTTCCATTGAGTTGACTGGCACTTTGTTTCTGGATTGAAAAATGGCATCCACGTCTCATCCACTGTCACAACCGACGAAAAGAAAGTCCCATTCATGGTGTCGTTGCACGTCAACATTGCTTGGCAACATGCCACACGGGCAGCCATGTGGTCGTCCGTCAGCATTCGTGGCACCCACCTGGATGACACTTTTCGCATTTTCAGGTCGCCATGCAGGATTGTGTGCACAGAACCCACAGAAATGCCAACTCTGGAGGCGATCTGTTCAACAGTCATTCGGTGATCCCCCAAAACAATTCTGTCCACTTTCTCGATCTTGTCGTCAGACCGGTTTGTCCGAGCCCGAGGCTGTTTCAGTTTGTTGTCACACGATATTCTGCCTTCATTAAACTGTCGCACCCACAAACGCACTTTCGACACATCCGTAACTCCATCACCACATGTCTCCTTCAACTGATGATGAATTTCAATTGGTTTCACACCACGCAAATTCAGAAAACGAATGATTGCACACTGTTCAAGTAAGGAAAACGTCGCCATTTTAAGTATTTAATACAGTTCTCATTCTCGCCGCTGGCGGTAAAATTCCATCTGCCGTATGGTGCTGCCATCTCTGGGACGTATTGACAATTAATGCAGCCTCATTTTAAAACAATGCACATGTTTCTATCTCTTTCCAGTCCGGAGGAAAAAAATCGGAGGCCTTAGAACTTGAATGCCCCTCGTAGACTACTGGAAAACTGGTAATGAAGCAGTGTTGTTTGTGGTAAGCTGTGGGCTAGAATTGAGCAGTGCTTCTATAGTAGGAGGGTAATTTTAGTTTAAAACAAGAGATGTACACTAGTCGCGATCCCATGGATCACGTGAATCAACGTTATCTATTACTGTGGATACACTTAAGGTACCGAATTTTCTTACAAAAAGTGTATAGTTTGTCTGCAAATTTGACTTGAATATTTTTTCGATATATTTATGAGCACTTGTTGGGTGTTTTGTATTAGGTTCATTTTAACAACTGTCATATTTGAAGTTGTTTATTATGTAACCAAGAGGTTGTGATCGTCTCATTTATTATGACAGATTTACTTAGTTAGTAGAATCATATTTTACCAGGCTCACTATCAATTCATATGCTACATTTCATGAAAATTAACGGGAGGTGGAGGAGGGAACGGGGGATGCGGTAAAGACATACGAGGCATGTGTAAAGCGGTCAGATGATCGATGGGCCACAGGAGATGACGAGTATTTCAGTTGGATGTCCACAGATCTCAAAACGTTCTCAAGCAGACTGGCACTTACCAAACGAGGAAGCTGGAAGCACTTGCCAGTCTGTGTGAAGTGCTACCTGCACTATGGCACAAATACACGCAGATGGCCCAAGGATCTACCCACACACTGCATTAAAATTAGATCAGGTGAGGCCGTACTGCAAAGACTGCCAACACAGCCATTACGTTGTCAGCCAACTATGTCTTCGAATTCTCACAAAGCTTTGCCAATACTGTGTGAACCCTATCGTCTATGCCAAAAATATATTTAGAGAACCTGTGTGTGTGTGTGTTTGTGTGTGTGTGACAGTGCCACAGCAAACAAGCATAACTTTAGCGCCTTTCCATTCTCCCCCGCACTAAGGCCAACAGTATTGTGTTATGTTAAGAAAGACAGTCTTTGTAACAAAATAGGTAAAGGCTAAACCTAAAATGCTGGAAGCTAGAGAATTCCTGAAAAACTATTTTTGTTGCATTGTCTAGTCATTTATTTATTTATTTTATTTATTGATTTATTTAACCTGGCAAGATTAGGACCATCAGGCCCTCTCTTACATCCAACCAGGCATTCTACGTATTTTACATTGACATGTTTTAGTAGGCATGTTAAACTACATCTAGTACAAAAAGTGAAATAAACAATTAGAAAGGTACACCTGGAAAAATAAATACATATAGAGTTTATATTCGTGGATCATAAGTACTTTTATAATTAGACATTATTGAAGAGACAGATTGTAGATAGGAGTGCTGGCAGCAGGGAGTATGAGGGAGACTCATGGTGAAGGGAGGAGAAGAATAGAGAGACATGATGAAACATAATTAAGGAAATATAAAGGAAAAGAAGATTGCGTGGCTAATAGAGATAGATGAAGAGGAAGGTATCTCAGGAGCAAGATAGGAGACGCTAGCTTTGCTATTTGACAGATGAGAGGATTGGCCTTGTACATTAATTTTGTGGAGAACTTTATGAGGATGATAGTAGGAAATGCTTCAACTTCTTCTTAAAAGCAGCAGGACATTGAATTTTGCGCAAGGTAAGGGGCAGTTTGTTCCAGAGGCGGACAGCGGCAACTGAGAAGGAGTTTGCAAAAGTTTTTGTTTTGTGAGTGGGCACAGTTAGGATACCAAATAAGAGTGACCTCGTGTTTCGATTATGATGGCATGACAGGTTTTTAATCTCTGAAGCAAAGTAGTGGGGTGCTTGCGTGACGAGGAGTCGGTGAAGTAGACATAGAGTGTGGTAGTCACTCAATTTGTCCGGCCGCAGCCACCCTAGCTCGGAGTATGAAGCACTAACATGATCATATCGGCGAATGTTGCAGGTGTAACGCACACAGGCATTCATGGTTAGCTCTAGCCGTCTTTTGTTTTCACCACTCATGCCTTGTTGAATCACATCACAATAGTGGAGGTTCGGTAGAACGAGTGCTTGCACGAGCTGGCGTTTCAAGTCCTGTGGAAATATGTTCCGAAACTTTTTGAGAGCATAGAGACAAGCAGACGTCTTTCGGCACACTGCGACTGTATTCTCCACCCAGTTGAGGTGCTCATCCAAAGTTACACCCAAGTTCTTCACTGTTTTCTGATATGGTATAGGAGAACCATCGAGCAGAATAGGAGGTAGCCGTTCGCGGAAATCTGAACTTATTAATTTCTGATGGGCTATTAAGATTACTTGCGTCTTTTTGGCATTTAGTTTAAGCCCCAGGTTTTTCGCCCATGTCACTACTGAAGACAGATCATCATTCATCTGAGCGATTGCAGTGTTTACACCTTCAGGTCTGATGGTTAGGTAGAGCTGGAGATCGTTGGCATAGAAATGATATTTACAGGAGGACAGAACCGACGAAATATCGTTGACATATAAAGAAAACAAAAGTGGTCCTAAGACTGATCCTTGTGGCACTCGCGAGGAAACAAGTTTCCAGGAAGATTTTTCATTTACGCAGACAACACATTGCTGTCTGTCTTTTAAGTAGCTTTCAAACCATCTCATTGCACTATCAGAGAAATTAAGCTGTTGCATTTTTCTGAGCAATATGTCAAAGTTAACAGTGTCAAAAGCTTTGCTGAAGTCCAGTAGCGTCAATATTGTTGCCTTTCGATTGTCGATGGCATATTTCAGGTCATCAGTTACTTTAATTAGAGCAGTGTTTGTGCTGTGATGTTTACGGAAACCGGATTGAAATTTGTCATATAGGCTGAATTCATGCAAGTGTTCAGTGATTTGATCATGAACAATATATTCAAGTGCTTTGGAAACAGCAGGCAGGATGCTAATTGGTCGGTAATCACTAGGCAGTTGCGGGTTTTCGATCTTAGGGATGGGTCGAATTATGCTTCTTTTCCATGTAATGGGGTATATTCCGTTCACGAGGGAAAAATTAAATATGTCAGTTAAGACAGGTACTAAGATATCGGTGACATTCTTAATCATGCTTATACCGATACTGTCGTTGCCTATTGCATCAGAAGAGATTCTCATTATTGCTTTTCTTGCCGTATTTGTTGTTACATGTTTTAGATGGAAGGTATCGTTGTTAGTTATCCTGTTTGGGGATTCTTGTGGACGGTAATTATCAGCCGTGCTGGTATGCAGAGGTGCAGAGAAGAATTCATTTAATTCGTTAGCTGACACATGAAAAGTAGTTTCCGATTTTGCCTTTCCGACCCCCAAGCTACGGAGATTCTTCCATAGAGTCGTGGGCGTCAGATCGCTGCATACAAGGGAGCGAGCGTGCCTGATTTTAGCATTGCGAATGCATTGTTTCACTCTGTTCCGTAGCTTTCTATATTCTTCGAAACGCTCGGGTTTCGGATCTGCCTTGAAACGCCTGTGGGCAGCATCCCTATTAGTCATCAATTGACGTAATTCAGCTGTCAGCCATGGAGCAGGAGATTTTCTTACACGGATTGTGCGCACAGGTGCATGTTTGTCATAGAGGGCAGTGAGTTTATCACCAAGTTCATTAATTTTGCCGTCGATTGTAGGTTCTCTGATTATTTGGCGCCATGAGATTTCTGAGCAATCGGCTGTTAGAGCGTCAAGGTCAATACGTTTCATGTTCCTACAAGTTATGTAACGCGATTTGATCCTTGGGGGCTGCACAGAGTAGGCCAGGAATATTACATCATGTGCTGAGAGGCCAGGGGCCGATGTTTGATTAACATCTCTTACTTTGTCAGTCTGTTTCGTTGCGATTACGTCTATAAGAGTATGACTGTGCGCCGTATGGTGTGTAGGTTGTAATGGAAGAATGTTCATGCTATTGCAACGAAACAGTCTTCTTAGGTTTATTGCGGAGGAAGTGTCTCTTAGCAGGTCTATGTTCAAGTCACCCATTACGATGACATGTTTGTATTGACACTGAAGTGAATGTAATTCCGACTGGAAGGAACTGATTGAGCTTATTTTTGGCGGCTTGTACACGACGCCAGTCAAGAATTTCCGACTTTGTATATTTATTTCAATGAACAAGAATTCAGCCTCTTTTTCTTCAGCAGGATTTGACGTACATACGACTTTCGCTTTGAGATCTGTTCGTACATACGCGCCGACCCCGCCACCTCGCTTTCTTGATCTGTCTGCCCTAAGAAATGTGTACCCTGGGAGATGAATAGATGTAGAGGATATGTGTGGTTTCAACCACGTTTCGGATAAGAGGATTACGTGGTAGTTTAGTTGGTTGAAGAGGAGGCTAAGTTCTTCGTAATGTGCAGGTAAAGACTGGATGTTGCAGTGAGCTGCTAAAAGCTCTGACGCATTCCGCTGAGCAGCCTGGAGTAAGGTGGCAGACTGGTCTGTCCCTTTGTTAGGCACTACCTGCCGCGAGGGGCACTGTCCGCTGCTTCCACCAAGTGACATAACACAGGGGTGTCCGAGATTTTGCGCACCCTGTTTGTGACTCCACGAGTGCCGAAAGAAAGGCGACTGCAAGAGATTCCCTGAGGTTGCGGGAGTATAGGAAATGGATTAGTGGTATTCGGTGCAAGGAGAATATGACCAAAATAGTGACGGCTGTGTGTTACTGTGTATCCTATGTCGTAAGAGGAGAAATGTAATTAGCGTATTTGAAACAGCTTAGGGTGGAAATAAGGGAAAGGGGATTGATTTAAGAGGCCGATGCCGCCGGCAGAGAGAAGTAAGCTTAATAATTAATAGATTATCGTAGGAAGCTAGAATTAAATTGAAATTTACTAAAGTGATGTAGTGATTATCATAGGAAGCTACAATTAGATTGAAATTTGCTAAAGTGATACTGATAGTGGTTTTTGTTATGAACAATTTAAACCGAAGAGATGGGTGATTAATGAACTAAAGGAGAGACTAATAATTGCAATAGAACTATTACAGAATGGAAGAAAATAAACTGAGAAAATGAAAAAAGTATTAGCAGTAACTAAAATTAAGTAATGGTTAGAGCTACAGACACAAAAAAATAGTTTTAAGTTAATACAGTTACAAAAACAATTAGATGAAGGTACAAATATGGGTATAATTAAAAAGTTAATACAATTACAAGACTATATCTGAGTATAGGGCTGTTACAATTTGCAAATGGTGTTAAGTTTGCACTTTTGGCTCGAGTAGCTTCACTTAATACTATTCAGTTCTGTCATGTTTGTGACTGTCTTCTTTCCAGCTGCTGTCTTAGTGATTACTGTGCCATCCTGAGTCCACACATTCTGAAGACCAAAATGGGATATGGCACTGTTTAAAATCTTTAGCCGTTCGTGTGTCAGATCTTCCCTTATTGTAAGCCCTGTCCTTGCTAACTTCTTCTTCTGGGTAAAGATCTCTGCCCTTTTTCGGTACGAGACAAATTTAATTATTATAGGACGAGGTTTGGTAGCACCTGGTAGTTTACGTCCCACCCGATGGCTCCTGTCAATGTCTGCCTTGGTCACTTCAACGCCAAATTTTTCACGCGCAACCTGTATAAGCAGGTTGTCTGTGTCTTCTTCCTTATTTTCTGCTACTCCAAACAGTCGTAGACTATTTCGCCTTTGGTACTGTTCTAGCTCGTCTGTTGCGGCAGATAGTTTCACTTCCAACTCTCGTGCCTTTTTCTCGTATTCAGACACAGACTTTTTTAGTGCTGTAATTTCGGCAGTATTGGCTTCAACAGTTTCACGCATTTTGGCCAATACTGCTGCCGTTACAGTATCTGATATAGTGCCTGCTATCAGATCGAGATTGTTTTTATCGCGAAGCGCAGCCTTTACCTCAGAGCGGACCAGCTCCGCTATGCCGGGAGCGGCGGCCGCACCTTCCGCCAAGAGCAAAAAAATGGTTCAAATGGCTCTGAGCACTATGGGACTCAACTGCTGAGGTCATTAGTCCCCTAGAACTTAGAACTACTTAAACCTAACTAACCTAAGGACATCACAAACAGCCATGCCCGAGGCAGGATTCGAACCTGCGACCGTAGCGGTCTTGCGGTTCCAGACTGCAGCGCCTTTAACCTCACGGCCACTTCGGCCGGCCGCCAAGAGCAGACTCGCCGCACCTGCTGCTTCCCCGCTGCTGGACGCACTGCTGTTGACTCTTCTGTTTACCATTTTCTCGAAGATATTGGCGGAGCACAGAAAATAAAATAGCACTACTGCACAGAACACTGTTGTTTACACGACTTCCACTTGTACTAGACAACACCACCTGCGAGAACACCTTCGAATTCAACTAAATTTCGCGAACCGAACTTAACACGTGTTACACTGCAGCCGCCATGACATTTAGAATGTGTTAACTATAGTCAGATGATTACTGAGTCTAATAAGTATTTTGACTGCTCTGCCATTTGTTTGACTGACAAAAACATTTGATGGGTATTATTGTTCCTTTTCCATTATGTTCCGATAAAAAATGCGAAATATTAGTCCATATGAAAAGATTATGATACTAAAATAGTTTGTTTTATTTTGTAAATTTTGTAAATATGAACCATGGTTTTTATGCTTAATGAAGTAAGGAAGTAGACTCATTCAGTCTTAACTATCATAAGGAGTATTTTTGTTTGTATTATGCTAGTTATGTGTGTATTCAAATTGTTTCTCATCACACTGATGAATCCATTCCAAAAAAGTGTATTCCTGAACTCTTCATTACTTATTATTCACAGAGGATTCCTCTCATTTGTATATTTTAACAACTTTTGTGATTAAAAACTTATTTTACCGTTGAATTTACGATACACTGGAAATTTTACTCTACCTTTTTTGTAATTGTAATGTACAATTTATCGTTCTTGCTGCTCGTAGTTACGATACCTTTATGAAAATTTATGTCTTAGTACCCATTTCGTTATTATTTCAACTTTTTTGATCTATTCTGATGTTCATTTAAAACTTCCCGATGATTAACTCATGCCATCGCATTGTATCCATTCCAACATTTTACATCAGTCATGAAAGTGTTCACTTATTTTCATTTATGTCATTACTTCGTGTTTTGGACTTAATTATTTTTTTGTTTTAAGTAGTTTTGTATTCACTAAGGAACCATTATTTACAATTTAACGTCTCATTATCCAACTATAAACTTCACTTTATTTTCAGATGTTTTAAATTAATGTTCATTTGTAATTGTAATAGACGATTCACTGCTTCTTTTAGTTTAAAAATATTTATTCATTGTTTAATTTTGTGTGGGAAAAATATTAAGCCTATGGGCTTGACCGTCTAAGTATCATTTTAACTTAAATTTTATTTATTAAGCAATCTTAATTTCTGTAGGATGTTTTCAAATCAGTTTTAATGTCTTCTGTTGGGATCCTGCAGAGTACTTCTTACATCTGCTTCATTCCATAAAGAGAAGGTGATGATAGTTACCTATTAAACGGTCGCTTTGAATTTTCAGTTATTTTCTTACTGTAACTCGCAAACTTGCCTTTACTCAGACTTTGTAAACATGTTTTTGTTAGCAGGATCAATACGCACAGTGCAGATCAGACATCTGGTGGAAGCATTTCTTCAAGAGTTTCTGTTCGCTGCACAGACTGTTGGGACACCACATGAGGAAACAGTTTTGAAGTGGACACATGTTTGCGGGTGCCTGATCAGCTGGGTGGTCGACTGGAGTAAATACGGAGGCAGAAGATTAAGTCCATTTATTGCGGTTATTCGAAGTGGATCTTCATCCGTAAGGTTTTCCATCAAATCACTCACGTGGTGTTCTCATTCGTTTCAATCTTTCATTAATTTCGTGTGCTGGACTTGCAATGTATTACGGAAGTAAACCTACATCAATCTGTGTGATGCTGCAAAAGTTTGTCTTTGTGAAAGTAGTAAGTTTTGTAAGTGGGCTCCTTCTGAGTTGGCAACACTGTGTAGCGCTTTGCATTGGATCTCTGACTCTACTTTGTAGGAGACTCTGTGGCTGGTTGGACGCGTTGTTGGCAGTTAGTCGCCAGCAGTGATGAAAGTATTGTTGGGCACTTGGAGGTGAACAGCCAGCAGTGATGGATGTGGGGAGAGAACAGCCAGAGATGATGGAGGTTAGAGGTTCGGAGTGTTAGCTCGAGCGGACGATCTGGACGTGTGTCCATCAT
The DNA here is from genome assembly GCF_021461395.2 of Schistocerca americana. Lineage (NCBI taxonomy): Eukaryota > Metazoa > Arthropoda > Insecta > Orthoptera > Acrididae > Schistocerca > Schistocerca americana. The sequence continues at coordinate 130,701,295 of NC_060121.1, forward strand.
GGAACTGTAATTTGTCGATGACTATATAATCTTTTGGAACTGGATGTCACGGACGTTAATATATTATATGATTTTTGAACTGGTTGCCACATTATTAAGATAAAAACATTGTTTCCTCCGCAACAAAATGTTTTCTTTGCTAGCCATATCTCTATTAGAAGTTAGTGCCTTCAGTAGTTAGAACCTTATATTTGGCTGGCAGTATTGCCGCTCCCTGAATTGCAGTAGTTGGTGTAATGAAGGTTTTTGTGAGGTAAGTGCTTCATTAAATGTATAGGTTATTGTTAGGATTTCTTTTCAGTCTGCGTCATTCTTCTGAGTTAATTTGGTAGCAGTCAGATCGCGTTACCGTTGTATATTGAGAGTAGTTAATGAATACGAAAAGTTTGAATACTGCTTGCCAGAGCAAATTCAGTAGGTCAGTGTTGTAAGGATAAAGGCTAGCAAAGGTTCACCTGCATTCAGTTTTACTCAGCTGTTTCAGAATTAAATAACGTAGAAGCTTCAACTTCCCATTACATTCAGCAGTAGGAACAGAAAAGATTTTTAATAAAGAAGTTTCAGTTTGAATATATTCCTGTTGTTTAATTAGAAACAATATTCCGTCAATTCTATCATTCCTCTTTAATGTAGGTAATTATGCGCTTTTTTTGAACTCTTTCTCAGAACTGACGTTCAAGCGACAGGTACTAAATCTGACATGTTGCATATATCTTTCGGGTGCTAAAAGGCATATGTATTATGTTTACTTGATCTAGAATTAATTATATAGGGTGTCGTAGGAGGAATGGTCAGTATTCAGGAATGAAACAGGAACGAACATTCGTAGCAAAAAGGTCTGTTAAACATGAAGTCTAAAATGCATATCTTAAGGGCTGTGACAACTTCTTTGGTATTATGAAACAAATGTATTGGACAGCAAGCACTTTGCTTTCTATTTCGATAATGTGAAACACATGTGTTCTTCTGAACAAATACTTGTAGCTCTTAAGGCACGCATGTTTACTAGACAATATTTTCTTGTTTTGGTCCATACTGCCTCCTCCGAAACTATTGAAAACAATGGGTTTGCGCTGCAAGAGATTTATTCATACCACTGACGATGAAGAAGTGTTCATTGCTCATAAGGTACGCATTATAGGGGCTATCTGTAATAGACACTTTTTTTGCTTGAAATAATCGTTCATGTCATACACCTGAATACTGACAGTTCCTTCTGGGACTATTACATTTCGCTAGTTTTGACAGGAATGTACGTGCACTTTTCATGTTCATTGACGCTTTGTTATTCCTGCTATTCCCGCCTTTTATTAAGTTGCGTGATGCAAGCGCTAGCTGCTCGTTTGACTTTTTTTTCACTATTGTAGTCAGATACCGTTCATTAACTGATCAGCCGGCCGCTGAGGACGAGCGGCGCGCCGGCACGTTAGCTCAGCGTGTTCGGTCAGAGAGCTGGTTGGCCTCTGTAATAAAAAAACTGTGTGGAAGGATCAACAACCGTCATGTGACGTCCGCAACTAACACACACAACAATCAACAAAGAGCAAAATGAAGAAAAAAATAATGAAAAAAGTAAAAAAGAAAAAGAAACTGGTTCTAGGCACTTCAGTCCGGAAACGCGCTGCTGCTACGGTCGCAGGTTCGAATCCTGCCTCGGGAATGGATGTGTGGTATGCCCTTAGGTTTGTTAGGTTTAAATACTTCTAAGTCTATGGGATTGATGACCTCAGATGATAAGTCCCATAGTGCTTAGAGCCATTATCTGTTTACTTGTGTCATGGTTTTTTAAACATAACTACACTAATTCAGGGACTGGTGGTTCCACTTACACCAGCAGTTCAATTATAGTAGAGCAACCACCCTACAACCCATAAACAAATTACTGGCTGTTATCTGCGGATCTTCAGCGGTTCGTATCGCGAAAGGTGTTACTTTCTGGGAGTATCATTATAGAAATTTTTCTTCTGGTTTTGACCAATATTTCTTCCTATAGGAATAGGTGACACTATTTTTAAATACCAAGTATACCATAATTGTAAATTTCTACCCAGTATTCCGTGTTCAATGACCGCGTGGTCGTCGGAACTTTAAACTATAATATTTCTTCCCTCCTTCTGATCCAGTATGGGAAACAAGGCATCCAAACGGTAGTCACAGTATCAGATGCACTGTGAATCACATGAAAAAATATGCAAAAGGCTTCATTACAAGCAGATGCGACATGTGCCACAGTTATAGAGGAGTGGGAAGCAACAGCACCGTGGAAAAAGTCTGTCCCAGTCTTTCGGTGAAGTTTCCCATTGAACTGTGTGTCTGAACCACGCTTTAAGTATTTTACTTTTTTTCGCACGAGAAGCTTCACGTTGCACATCGTTCGTTACGGAAGTAGGCGGGTCACTAACCTGGAGTTTCCGTAGAATGTCGTTGAACCGTGGTAAAAATCGCTGTTTTGAAGAGCGCGCCGCAGCGCGTAGTGTGAAGCAGTCTCCCTCCGTTACTGGCGGTGGCGTCGCTGTGGCAATCGCAGCTTTGATGTCTCCCTCTGGTGGGAAAGGGGAAAGTTTGCTTGTTCGCGTGCTTTTAAGGGGCGCTATGAGTTCGTCAGTTGGTGAGTCAGTCAGAGTGAGTCTGAGCCGGCTAGTCTGATCAGTTGCTCAGCCAGGTCAGTGTGAGGCAGTCAGTGTCTGTCTGTCGTCCGGAGTGCTAATATGTGTTAGGCCGCCAGTCTGCTCGAGTTTGTTCAGGCGATGGTCATTGGCCGTTGGATCGATCGGTTGGTCGGTCGCGCACTGAGACACAAGATGACTTGTCCGCCTTGAGCGTCGGCGCATGTGAGGTTTCCACGTCAGTCCAGTGGGCCGCGCCGTATAGCGAGGGGTAGTGGCTTCACGGCCGACACGAGAGCAACAGGAGTCAACCTTCGACATCGGTCTGGCCAGTGCGAGCTGCAACGCCGTGAGACGGGAGATCGGCGCGCCTTCCTGCGTCCGTTGAAGCGGCTGGCAGCGGACGGTTCGGGAGAGCGGTTTGGGGCTGCTGCGCCAGGTCCTCGCAGTTTATTAGAAGTTAAGTGATTCGTAATATGTTGTTTCATTTACTTGTTAAATTCTACTTGTGTTCTTGGTCAGTCTCTCGTCCGCATTTGTTAGGCAATTAGTGTCTGTCTGTCTGTCTGTCGGTCTGCCGTACGTTAATGGCTGCCTCTGCCATGTTTGTCGGATTCGCTGTCAACGAATTTTTGCTTAAGGTATAAAGGCCGAATTCGTGAAATATGTTTTATCTTGCCTATCATCTTGAGAGGCGGTATATGTGTAATGTAGAGCATGTTTGTACATTTTATGTAAGACTGCATTTCATGGGTTTTTATTTAAATGGTCATTTTAGTATATAATGTTGCCACCTCCACACCGTAAGAGTTCTTTTAAAAACAAGTTGTCCTTTCGGTGGCAAATAATTTTTGATGTGAGTGTTATGTACCATTTAATCCCTCCTACGGGGTGCATAGTTTATGTGTGTTATTAAAATTTTTAGTTTTAAGTAATCTGGTGTGTTGCAGATCGGCACCAGTGTAGTCTTTCAGAGGTTGTTGTGATCGGTCGTGACTACGGCCGTGTTAAAAGGGAGCGGCAAGGTTCTCAGCCCGAAAACTCATACTGTCAAAAAAATATTTATTTCTGCTTCTGAATGAATTGTAACTTGATATTTACAGGGTGCTTTCTGATTATAATTTTAAATCTGTTTAAAAAAAAGGGGCTTTTAGGAATAAATTTCCATTTATTAAAAAAAATTGTTTTCATCATTTACCCACTGGCAACTACTTCCACGCTCACATAGTGTGATTAAATGTGTTAATGTTCTTGATGAATCGCTAGTCGATAAAGTAAATTCTTTAAGAAAAGGTTTTGAAAAGTAAATTCACGGTTCAGTCGTATATGCGACTGGTGCCCGACGGATCGATGTTCGAAACATTTCACCAGCGCTATGGAGAATGTCTGTATTGGCTTTGAGTTATGCCAGAAGTTCATCTGAGTGGCAGCGCAGATTCCATTCGCAGATTGGATAGGAATCCGATAGCTCTGCTGCTGCCAGCTTCATCACGGGCGTAGCGGTCGCTGCGCGGAGGACAGCCGCTTGGCCTGTTTTAGAGACACGTCGTATATCACTCCGACCGCCAGTCCTTGCACCACTCTACTCTTCAAATCTGCAGACGTTTTGGCAAACAGGGCGGGAGTGAGGGATAAGTTCAAATGGCTCTGAGCACTATGGGACTTAACATCTGAGGTCATCAGTCCCCTAGAACTTAGAAGTACTTAAACCTAACTAACCTAAGGACATCACACACATCCATGCACGACGCAGGATTCGAACCTGCGACCGTAGCGGCAGCGCGGTTCCAGACTGAAGCGCCTAGAACCACTCGGTCACATCGGCCGGCCAGGGATAAGTACTGTGCAGTCTGCAGCCGAACCAGAGCAGAATATGATTGGTCGAAGAATAAACATCGAACTATGATCCGTTCATCACAAGAATAAACCTGATGTAAACATTGCACTATGTATTCTTCCTCGTTTGCGGGAACCGCATTGGATTACCGTTTCACACTGGACTGCAGCCAAACTGCCTCGAGTACTGTCAAGTACGATAACAAGGGTACGTTTTGTGCTGTGCGTTACGCGCACATCGACTTAGCTATAATATGGGACAACAGCTTTACCGGTGCATTGAACTTGGACTGCACTGGCGGATCAGCTGGTACAGCTAGTCCGCAGTGACGTCTCCCACAATACGCTCCTTAGACGTTTTTAGCTAACGTACTATTGTAACTAAAAACAAAAATGATGAAAATTCCTGACTTAAGCACAGGGTAATTTTTCTGCATAAGCTGTGTTTAGCGAAAAAGAGTATCGAAAGTTTTGTGCTAGCAGAAGAGCCAACACCGTGCTTATAGTGGAGGCGTTTTAGGTCACGCTGGCTGGCGTGAAGAGGGAAGAACTATACTGACGTGTGGTCTGGAACATGACAAAGAATAAGAATTCGGAAAGCGGACGTAATTAGTTTGATACTTAACTTTAATCCATTAATGATGAACGTCGCTCTTGACGGTACATGATTCACAATATTCTCTGTTCAGAATGCATTCTTGAAGATAGTTCTTATAGTAACTGAATATGGCGCCTTGCTAGGTCGTAGACGTAGCTGAAGGCTATGCTAGTCTGTCGTCTCTGCAAATGAGAGCGTATGTAGACAGTGAACCATTGCTAGCAAAGTCGGCTGTACAACTGGGGCGAATGCTACGGAGTCTCTCTAGACTAGACCGGCCGTGTGGCGGCGCTCGGTCTGCACTCACTGATAGTGGCGACACGCGGGTCCGACGTATACTAACGGACCGCGGCCGATTTAAAGGCTACCACCTAACAAGTGTGGTGTCTGGCGGTGACACCACAGAAAGATTTCACCGTATTGTTAAATACTGAAGCTATTGAAGGTATTACTCACAGTAAGTCGTCTGGTAATCTTTTAGCTCCTTCCTCATCCGAATCCGAGAAATACGTTTCAGTTCTCGAAGTGTCACCTGCTACGTTGATAACGAGCCTATAAACAACAGAATCCACGGAGCCAACCAGGCGCAGCATTTTCTCGTCTTCTTTCACGACGAGCCGTTTTATTTCCTTCCAGCGTTCGGCAGTGACGTGTGAAAAAGCTGCGTGCGTCAGTTCCAGTACGTCTGGCAGCTTAACAACGATGTTACTTCTCGGGCCAAATCCCGAAGCTTGACTCCAAATCAGCTCTGTTCGGTTCATATTGTAATGATACAACAGTAGATGTAAAAATGCAGCATTTGTATGACGTGCTCGATGCTGTGAAAACGATTGTTTTTCGTGTTTCTTCGATACTTATCTACCTCTGTGGTAAAAAACGATGGACCTAGTCCCAGTAAAGAGGATTTGGTTTCTCATTTTTGCCATAAAGAACTAAATTGTTATGTTGTATCAATGTAATCAACTATTATGAACAGTCTTTTGTAAAACATCGATAATTAAGAATTTGTATTTGAAATGGAAACAGGAACTTCGCGTCCAACATGTAATTAGAAACAAGAAGACGTGCATTATTCATTAAAAAAATTTATGTGTTTTATAATTACAGGATGTAGGTATTTCATATCGAACGGGAAATAAGAATGAAACGAGGCAGATTTGAACCAGCACACGAATTACCACATTTGATCCAGATCCCATTACACTACCGACTGTGCTACCCAATCGGTTTGTGTTCGTGAACTGCAGTATATACAACACTAGGGAGACTTCAAAGCTGATTATTTCCTTAAATTTATGAAATACATTAACAACAGGCTATGTCTCGGCACTTTTTAACTGTGTTCCACGCGCGTGTCTCACTTCGGAACAGAAAGCAGCTTCAGCCATTTTCATACTGCGCGTTAACAGCGCGACAATCAGAGCACAACCGTGCAGACGCTGTGACAGTACACGATTTTTGAAACAAAAACTACGTAGCTAAAGCGCGATTAATAAAAACGTTGATCGCTGTTAAAACAATATGAATATCTTAAAGTCTCATTTAACGTAACTTAAGTAGTAAGCTACCTCTTATATAAGTAGTTGCTATTTCCAAGAGCGTAACAACAACAGTGTACGTGTGCTACGGCTTCTGACCAGTCATCGCTTTTGTGTTTGTTTACATCAGGTTTATTCTTATGATGAATGGATTATAGATGTAGGATGATAATGTCCGGATACAAACCATACCCTATAGTTGCGTTCAGCACATCGTAGAACCCTAAACATGAAAGACGAATTCTCTTATTTCAACTTTTGAAATGTTTGCTTTATCCTTCTTTCACACTGTTTGGCTGTCATGCTGGTTTTCTTATTCCCACTCTCTCATCTTTTCTTATTAACTTAAGTTGCTGTACATACTTTCACCCTCTTTTTATTTTCCTGTCATTAGAAACTTCAGTGTTTATATTATTTAACAGGACTCTTCACGTAAGACAACACTAATGTTTATGAAGTTGTTGTCATGAATCATAAAGGCGAGATCATAATGAAAAATGTTTAGAAATTATGGTTAAGCATAAAGAAAAGACAAAAGACTGTCGTTCATGAAAGTCTACTTCAGAACTGACTCTCTCAGCCTAATGATACACCACAAGCGTTGACATTTATTTATGTTTTAAAGAAAGCCCATCGCTTTTTCAATGTCTGAAAGAACAGATACCACGCATCCAGACAATTGATTCGCCTCGACAGGCAATAGGTCCACCACATTCAGTGTGGATGCACAATTACATCGGACCTCTTGCGGAAATCTCAAAGTAGAAAGTATGGAGGACACGGACAAGGACTGTGAAAAGGTCCCGCTATATGGGAATATGGGTCGACCGAGAGACGAATCGAGATAGCGCAGTTGCAATAAACGCTGTGTGCTGGTGGTACAGTGGTTAACGCACCTGCCAAGTAAACGCCGGCGCGGTAACTCAGCATGTTCGCTCAGAGGGTTAGCCACCCTCTGTAACAAAAAAAAAAAAAAAAAAAAAAAAAAAAACTGAGTTAATGGATCAACGACGAACTGAGGCGGGTGTCTTGCGACGTCCGCCCCGAGCAGATACAACGAACGAAAACGAACAAAATGAGATTTTAAAAAAAAGTAAGCAGGAGATCCCAGGTTCGAATCCCAGTCTAGCATAAATTTTTACCTGTCGCGATGATGCCGCACCAAATCCTAATGCAGCAGATATCAATAATCTGTTCCCTTTACTTCCCTTCCCCCCCCCCACCCCCTCCACCCCTCATGCTTCAGTTTATATAATAATGAAAGCTGGTTGTAGTTCGTCCAAAGATCGTGTTGCCATACAAACTCGGCAACAAGCGTAGATACCACACAGACATTAACTATGTCTGACTACAATCCGTAACGCCGAATGTGAGACACTCCATAAGACCATACCTCGCTTTCAGCACAGCAGTGTCCTCCCAAGGTGGTCAATATAGAGCCAAGTACGGAGGTACTCTGCTCTGTATTGTGACCAGAAGTGAAACAATTAACATCATCGAGTGTGAATAAAGACTTATTGAACTCTAAGATGAAAATGTACATTTGTAAACGTCGAACATTGTACTTCAAGAGAAGACTTGCAACTGTATGCATCGAGTGATGTTTTAATAGTCAGTGACACTTATAAATCATCAAGCACTCCTGTAGGAAAGGATTGTGTCAATTTAAACAAATATTTTTATTCATATAAATCTTTTCATTTACGTAATAAACTGAACTAATATGTCATATATTGCAGTTATAGTGAGCAATGTCCCAGAACTATCAAAGAACCAACAATTGTGGCTGGACGATTGTTGTTTCGTCTGGTCATAACAATGGCTATTGTTGATGGACAGATGTTTTGGGAGACGTGATAAAATTCTCTGAGTGATTTGGGTCCGATTTGGAAATCCCACGCTTTTTCAACGGCCTGCAGACACTGTCATGACATTGCGTGATAGAAGGAATATAACGCAGAGCTCCTCATCGCCAATGACAAATGAAACAACAACTATTGTAAGTAGTCTGTTTAGGTTTCTATGTTGGTAACACCACGTCGCGCTCTGTATGAAAATCACTGCTGTGTGCAGTCTGTGGCTGGTTGGCATTGTTGGAATATTCGCTATTGTTGTGTTGGGCAGCTGGATGTGAACAGCGCGTAGCGTTGCGCAGTTGGAGGTGAGCAGCCAGAAGTGGTGGATGTGGAGATAGAGATGCCAGAGTTTTGAAAAATTACTATGTAAGCACGATCTGGACGTGTGTCCGCCAGAAAAAGGAAATTTGTGACATTATTAAGGTAAATAAATTGTTTCTTCTCTATCAAAATCTCTCATTTGCTACCTATGCCTATCAGTAGTTAGTGCCTTCAGTAGTTAGAATCTTTTATTTAGCTGGCAGTATTGGTGCTCGCTGTATTGCAGTAGTTCGAGTAACGAAGTTTTTTGTGAGGTAAGTGATTCATGAAAGGTATATGTTATTGGTGGGGAGGCTTGCGTGCCTCAATGATACAGATAGCCATACCGTAGGTGCAACCACAATGGAGGGGTATCTGTTGAGAGGCCAGACAAACGTGAAGTGGGGCAGCAGCCTTTTCAGTAGTTGCAGGGGCGACAGTCTGGAAGATTGACTGATCTGACCTTGTAACATTAACCAAAACGGCCTTGCTGTGCAGGTACTGTGAACGGCTGAAAGAAAGGGGAAACTACAGCCGTAATTTTTCCCGATGGCATGCACCTTTACTGTATGGTTAAATGATGATGGCGTCCTCTTGGGTAAAATATTCCGGAGGTAAAATAGTCCCCCATTCGGATCTCCGGGATGGGGACTACTCAAGAGGATGTCAATATCAGGAGAAAGAAAACTGGCGTTCTACGGATCGGAGGGTGGAATGTCAGATCCCTTAATCGGACAGGTAGGTTAGAAAATTAAAAAAGGGAAATGGGTAGGTTAAAGTTAGATATAGTTGGAATTAGTGAAGTTCGGTGACAGGAGAAACAAGACTTCTGGTCACGTGACTTCAGGGCTATAAACACAAAATCAAATAGGGGTAATGCAGGAGTGGGTTTAATAATAATTAATAGGAATGCGGGTCAGCTACTACAAACAGCATAGTGAACTTATTATTGTGGCCAAGATAGACACGAAGCCCACGCCTACTACAGTAGTACAAGTTTATATGCCAACTAGCTCTGCAGATGACGAAGAAATTGAAGAAATGTAAGATGAGATAAAAGAAATTATTCAGGTAGTGAAGGGAGACGAAAATTTATTAGTCATGGGTGACTGGCATTCGAGAGTAGGAAGACGGAGAGAAGGAAACATAGTAGGTGAATATAGACTGGGGCTAAGAAATGAAAGAGGAAGCCGTCGGGTAGAATTTTGCACAGAGCATAATTTAATCACAGCAAACACTTGGTTCAAGAATCATAAAAAAAGGTTATATACATGGAAGAATCCTGGAGATACTAAAAGGTATCAGATAGATTATATAATGGTAAGACAGAGATTTAGAAACCAGGTTTTAAATTGTAGGACATTTCCAGGGGCGGATGTGGACTCTGACCACAATCTATTGGTTATGAACTGTAGATTAAAACTGAAGAAATAACAAAAATGTGGGAATTTAAGGAGATGGCACCTAGATAAACTGACTAAACCAGAGGTTGTACAGAGTTTCAGGGAAGGGAACAATTGACAGGAATGGGGGAAAGAAATACAGTAGAAGACGAATGGGTAGCTCTGAGGGATGAAGTAGTGAAGGCAGCAGTGGATCAAGTAGGTAAAAATACGAGGGCTAGTAGAAATCCTTGGGTAACAGAAGAAATATTGAATTTAATTAATGAAAGGGGAAAATATAGAAATGCAGTAAATGAAGCAGGCAAAAAGGAATACAAACGTCTCAAAAATGATATCGACAAGGAGTGCAAAACGGCTAAGCAGGCATGGATAGAGGACAAATGTAAGGATGTAGAGGCTTATCTCATTAGCGGTAAGATAGATACAGCCTACAGGAAAATCAAAGAGACTTTTGGAGAAAAGAGAGCCACTTGTATGAATATCAAGAGCTCAGATGGAAACTCAGTTCTAAGCAAAGAAGGGAAAACTGAAAGGTGGAAGGAGTATATAGAGGGTCTATACAAGGGCGATGTACTTTAGGACAATATTATGGAAATGGAGGAGGATGTAGATGAAGATGAAATGGGAGATACGATACTACGTGAAGAGTTTGACAGAGCACTGAAAGACCTGAGTCGAAACAAGGCCCCGGGAGTAGACAACATTCCATTAGTACTACTGACGGCCTTGGGAGAGCCACTCCTGACAAAACTCTACCATCTGCTGAGCAATACGTACGAGACAGGTGATATGGCCTCAGACTTCAAGAAGAATATAATAATTCCAATCCCAAAGAAAGCAGGTGTCGACAGATGTGAAAATTACCGAACAAACAGTTTAATAAGCCACAGCTGCAAAATACTAACACGAATTCTTTACAGACGAATGGAAAAACTAGTAGAAGCCGACCTCGGGGAAGATCAGTTTGGATTCCGTAGAAATACTGGAACACGTGAGGCAATACTGACCTTACGACTTATCTTAGAAGAAAGATTAAGGAAAGGCAAACCTACGTTTCTAGCATTTGTAGACTTAGAGAAAGTTTTTGACAATGTTGACTGGAATACTCTCTTTGAAATTCTTAAGGTGGCAGGGGTAAAATACAGGGAGCGAAAGGCTATTTACAATTTGTATAGAAACCAGATGGCAGTTATAAGAGTCGAGGGGCATGAAAGAGAAGCAGTGGTTGGGAAGTGAGTGATACAGGGTTGTAGCCTCTCCCCGATGTTATTCAATCTGTATATTGAGCAAGCAGTAAAGGAAACAAAAGAAAAACTTGGAGTAGGTACTAAAATCCATGGAGAAGAAATAAAAACTTTGAGGTTCGCCGATGACATTGTAATTCTGTCGGAGACAGCAAAGGACTTGGAAGAGCAATTGAACGGTATGGACAGTGTCTTCAAAGGAGGATATAAGATGAACATCAACAAAAGCAAAACGAGGATAATGGAATGTAGTCGAATTAAGTCGGGTGGCGCTGAGGGAATTAGATTAGGAAATGAGACACTTAAAGTAGTAAAGGAGTTTTGCTATTTGGGGGGCCAAATAACTGATGATGGTCGAAGTAGAGAGGATATGTAGACTGGCAATGGCAAGAAAGGCGTTTCTGAAGAAGAGAAATTGGTTAACATCGAGTATAGATTTAAGTGTCAGGAAGTCGTTTCTGGAAGTATTTGTACAGAGTGTAACCATGTATGGAAGTGAAACATGGACAATAAATAGTTTGGACAAGAAGAGAATAGAAGCTTTAGAAATGTGGTGCTACAGAAGAATGTTGAAGATTAGTTGGGTAGATCACATAACTGATGAGGACGTATTGAATAGGATTGGGGAGAAGAGAAGTTTGTGGCACAACTTGACTAGAAGAAGAGATCGGTTGGTAGGACATGTCCTGAGGCATCAAGGGATCACAAATTTAGCGTTGGAGGGGAGCGCGGAGGGTAGAAATCGTAGAGGGAGACCAAGAGATGAATACACTAAGCAGATTCAGAGAGATGTAGGATGCAGTAGGTACTGGGAGATGAAGGAGCTTGCACAGGATAGATTAGCATGGAGAGCTGCATCAAACCAGTCTCAGGACTGAAGACCACAACAACAACGTATGTTATTGTTAGTCAGGGCCATTATTTTGTAGGGATTATTGAAAGTCAGATTGCGTTGCGCTAAAAAAATATTGTGTGTCAGTTTAGTGATGATCAGAATAAGTAAAGAGAGAAATTTCTGAGTACGTTCAGTTTTACTCAGCTGTTTGAAAATCAAATAACGTAAAAGGTTTACCAGCACAGTGATTCATAACTTTCCAAAGGGCACGTTTCAGTATTAATACAATGAATATACGAAGAGGTTTAGAAAACTATCACTGTTACCTACTTCCAAACGAATATTAGTACTGGCGACGGGACGTAAAGCAACAGAACCTTTGTTTTGTGACGTTGTGTTCTGTATCTGAGAGTCCATGCGTTGACGTTCCCGGCTGTTTCCGTATTCAAACGGCAACCGTACTGGGATACTCCGTATCCGAGCACGCTTCACCGGCTAACACGAAGCTTCAACTTGTCACGGCGTTCTCCCGCATCCTTCCGCATATTCCAGAAGCTCTCCCACACAGTACTGCCAGGCACGGGATGGAACGCCAGAGCTTCACGTTCTGTCCGCGACAAAGTGACAAGAGGCGTAAGCTCTGGACTGGGCTGACTTACGGTTTCCAGCTGGCTGTATCCTTTTCTGAAAAACCACCTGGAGTTTTCTTAGAGCTGTCTTGTGATATCCGGGTCAATCTAACTCTGGGTTGCTGGAAGGGAACGGGTATTACATAACTGCTGTTCCTGACTGCTGTTACTGCGAATATAGCTGAAAGACTCCATGACAAATTCAGTCTTACAAGAGAAGTCCATGAGCTGGAGCTGCTAAACAGACAAAAAACGATTGTAAAATACGAAGATTTACCATCTTGGAACCAGCGCCTGTATACCCGCAAGGTAAAATTCTGGACCAACCTGTTGGGGCCAATGTTTGGCAGTGTGCACAAGGGAGTCATCATCTTCAAACCTTTCAGTTTCCCAAAGAGATGATAGTCACATGGAGCCAGGTCAGGACTGTAAGGCGGGTGTTTCACTGTTGTCCATGCGATTTTTGTGATCGCTTCCATGGTTTTTTGACTGACATGTGGTCGTGCATTGTCGTGCAATAGCAAAAAATCCTGTTTTTGCCGATGTGGTCGAACACGACTCAGTCCAACTTGAAGTTTCTTCAGTGTCGTCACATATGCATCAGAATTTATGGTGGTTCCACTTGGCATCATGTCCACAAGCAAGAGTCCTTCGGAATCGAAAAACACCAAAGCCATAACTTTTTGAGCAGAAGGTGTGGTTTTGAATTTTTTTTTCCTTGCGTGAATTTGTATGATGCCACTCCATTGATTGCCTCTTCATCTCTGGTGAAAAATAATGGAGCCATGTTTCATCACCTGTCACAATTCTTCCAAGAAATTCATCTCCACCATTCTCGTACTGCACCAAAAGTTTGCTGCATACCGTTTTTCTTGTTTCTTTGTGAGCCACTGTCAACATCCTGGGAACCCACCTGGCACAAACCTTTTTTAACGCCAACACTTTCAGTATTCTGCAAACACTTCCTTCCCCTATCCCAACGTAGCGTGGCAATTCGTTCACTGTGATGCGTCAGTCAGTAGTCACCAATTCGTTAACTCTGTGTGCAGTTCGAGGCCTGCCGCTGCGAGGACAATCCTCAATATTGCCGTGCCCGCTTTCATCACATAATCTGCTTGTCCACCGACTAACTGTACTGTGATCAACAGCAGCATCTCCATACATCTTTTTCAACCTCTTGTGGATGTTTCCCACTATCTCGTTTTCACAGCACAGGATTTCTGACAGCACGTTGCTTCTGACGAAAGTCAAGTGTAGGAGCCACCTTGTAGACATGCTATGACGGCGCCACTCACGGGAACAGGTTGAACTAAGTTTGAAAACAAGAGGGAAGGATGTATCTATACACTGAACAACTTTTACACATGCAGAATGAAAACTGTATTCTTAGAAAAATAGTGTGCATTTCTTTTGGAGTGACACTCGTATGATATAGATGTGTGGTAAAGCAGGCAAACAAAAACGAAATTGTGTCGAGGCAAAAAGAGAGCGGCTTCCTAGGCAATTCTAATGTTGATGTGTTGTTGACTCATTAAAGATATCTCTCAGACTGATGACATAATATTAGACATACTGACAGAATAATGAAGAAGACTGGTGCCAACATGCCTGGCTAGTTCAACTGCGACGTAAACCGTGATTGTTATAACATATAAGACAAGATTACCTAATTTTAAGAACTTTGGAAACAAATATTTTTTGCGGCTACGCGCATTATCCCGATTAGGAACAGTACAGACGTCATGAATTTTCTATAAATTAAAGTACGCTAAAAATTCGTAAATAATGGTATTTCCACAACTTGCAGTTGCTGTGGTCTTGGAAATTGTTACAGACATTTAATAGTAAGGTAAAAATGACGTCACTGCATTGTGTCTCGCTGGAAATACGGCACAAATACGCCGAAGCGTGACATTTTACAAACGCAGACACTGTTTCACATTTCTGCTTTATCCTGCGGGCAACCTGACACCTGTCTGAACGTAAATCGGTGCATTACTGGTTGTCGCGCAAAATGACAAGTGGCAGCAAAATTACGATAAACAGAACTTCCATTAAAGCGACAGCACATTTCCATGTAAATCTATGTACAGAAAAACATGGGTTCTGTTCAAACACGGTTTCCGTTTAGCATGCGTCATTACGTGGAATCCAAACCTGCCTTCAAAACGTAACGGGATTACTTTGGGAAAATTACTGCATACAACCAATTTAATCACAGCAGTGGAAGAATAGAAGAAATGTGTTGAGAAGTGAGCAGTACAGGTTCCTTAGGAATGAAAAGAGGAAACTGTCTAGTGTTGACAGAATGTGAGAGACACCGAAAAGCTACCCCAATTAGCTCAATTATATTTATCAAAACAGAAATGGTACTTGCTTTAGTAACGGAAGAATGTAATAAAGCTGTACAGTGCTCGAAATTAACGACTACTGCAAAGAATAGACGAGGAAGGAATACTTGTGTATCTTACATAGGGGCAGGTTCATCGGACACATTTCACATCAGCCATGAATATTTTACGAAGCGCTCAAAAGAGAAGTAGAAGCGGATGGTATAGGCGCAGACAGTCTAGAATACGCAAAACAAACTATAGGGTGACTGAAAAGAGAAACAGAAGCGAAGTGTTATAGGGTCAGACAAAGTCTAGAATATGCAAACAGATTATATTTGTCATATGAACAGGAAAAACACATACCAAAGATATTACAAAACGTTCACAGTAATAATAATAATGATGATGATGATAAAAGCCCTTAAGACTTATATAAATGAGCTCAGTACGTTTGAAACAGTATTTAGTATTATCAGAAGAGGAAATGAGAAAGAAAGAAAAAAGATTGAAATGACAGTCCCAGTGGCCGTTAGGAAAGAACAGAACTTAAACAGAAAACTCTGGGGACAAGGAGGAGGGAATGGTTTTTGTGGGAGGGGTGAGCTGCAAACTTCTACATAGAAGACTGACTGTAATGATAGAAATTGAACCATTATTTGCGTTCTGAAGTTTGAAAGGAATTTAATTTCCCTAATGTTTTGAGGAAGATACAGAAAATTATGTAGAGAACATGCTGGTGTTACGTTATGAACAGGGAGAATTTTACTTTGTTTAGAGTGATTATTTCTGCTAAGCTATTCAGATAGTATTGTAAGGGTTGAAGATAAATAAGAGGGAGTGCACTGATTTATAAGACGATGGAATAAACATAGAGTTTGATAGTTTCTATGCGTATCGGCATGTACCCAGAGACAGGAGTGATATTCTAGAAATAGTGTACGTGAAAAATGTATCATACACAAGCATTCATTGCCGACTCCAGCTGGCGTGGGCTTTCGCACGAAAGTCCTTGCAGAATAGTATCACCTTAATCATGTTTGGAGAGTATTAGTGACTCTGCGAGTTTCCTTTTAGGTTCGAAAGTTAATACCTTTTTATATTTCTGTAGTGAGTGAAGTTATAATTTTACAATCTACTAATAATTTTTACGGTTTAATTGTCTTCGTTGTAACAGTTAACTTCAAGTAATTGTATCAAGATTTGGTCGATAGCTGGTAAAATGCTGCGCTGTGTGCAAGGTGGGCCACTTTTGCATTTTATGATCGGCGTAATTTGACGAAACTAGTAGGCAATACTCGTCACAGATGACACGTTACGTAGTCTCCTGAAAACTGTTAGCACACCAGGCCAAGACTTGATATCAAGAGTCGACATGATCCTCAGTCGTAAATCAGACACGCCAAATCAATTTTACTTTGTCACCATGTATGACCAGAGCGACATTCATTCCTCTTCTGTAACGTATTCGTAATAAATCACAAGCTGTCACGAACTTAACGAACTGAAACATGATGAGCTACAAAATGCCGCTTACACCTTCCTGCGTGTTCGTTCCAGTTCAAGCGATGGTCCATAATTATCACCAAGTTCTTTGCAAAAGAAGAACAAGTTAATTCTGTGCTGTTGAGGATTAACGGCTGAAAAGATTCTCTAAACTGAGGGGTAACAAATCTTTTGTGAATGACTAAGATTGCTTAGATTTTAGATTGTTTAAATTGCTACCCTATGTTCTGCGCCCACTCTGATAGGTAAATCAGCATTTACGTGCCGAATGGATGTACTTGCACTTCGATGTTAAGTGAAGGCCGTAATCGTGTAAGTGATATCTGCAGCAGTAGAGAATAGCTGAATGAGATAAGTTATGGGCCCAGTACTGACCCTTGTGGACCTCTATCACTCCATAGTGACCTTTTTATTGCAGTCATAACACGCTGTTGGCGGGATGTAAATTTTAAATGCAGCCACTGAACAACACTCGAAAAACAAAATTGATGATGGAAAAGGAAGTGGCGCAAAGGAGAAGTGGGGGCGGACAAAGTCTAGACCAGGCAAGGGCAACCTTTGAGGGCCTGTGGGCTTGATTTAAGACCTCGCGACAACAGCTCTCCTAGTGCTGAAAGTCAAAACTATAGCGTCCGCGACGTCAATGTTAACGCGATAACGCACCAATATGAATGGTACCGGTACCTGTTTCCAGACACGCCATCCCAGCAAATCATGCCTCAAGACATGCGTTTTTGTGAGTACATTCATTTTAAGTTTATGTTCATTCATTTCTGCCTCGTGAGCACTGCTTCCTTATTTACGACGTTTTACAATAGGTGCCTTAAAAATACTGTTTGAACTGTTGGCAATAAACACTTTTCGCGAACTGACCCTCGCAGGTGCTGCATCAGAACAAACATCAGGGAGCTGACTCCAATGAAAATAGAACTTCTCGATTATATTTTCATTTCATCAAAAATATCTTCACTAGTAGATTTTCCTTTCAATCACTGCAGTGCTAGCAATTTTTTGATTACGTTGAACTCCATATCTACATCACGAACAAAAGTTGGTAACTGGACTGCGTCTTACAGATCAATTGTCTCGCCCAAAGTGATCTGCATCTACATCTACAAGGATACTTTGCAGATCACATTTAAGTGTCTGGCAAATGTTTCGAACGTGGCAGCACGACCACAGAAGTTTTTTAGTCATCAGCCGTCATACCAATTCGTAGTGCAACTGTTCGTCTTCAGAAACTTATTTTTTCTTTAACTGAATATAGTACATCTGCAATGGCCAGGAGGCACTCCTTTACGAATTCGCCTTTAGTAAAAGGCTTTAACAATATGGCAATTTTTCTTCTCTCTATAAAACAAGCTTTAATTGAATCGTCGCACTGTATCCTCGGTTTGGCAAACATTTACTTTTGCTTGTCCAAATTGAATATTTTAATTTTTACCCTGTAAGCTGTCGTTGGGCAATATGTTTCGTAGAACAGTGCCTTTCCCATATTATATTCCGTCACAACGCGTAGTG
This sequence comes from Schistocerca americana, assembly GCF_021461395.2. NCBI lineage: Eukaryota > Metazoa > Arthropoda > Insecta > Orthoptera > Acrididae > Schistocerca > Schistocerca americana. Next base: position 130,719,497 of record NC_060121.1, read on the forward strand.
AATTGTTACACAACAAACAAAGAAGTTTATCTTTGTACATGGTAAGGAAATAATTCTCCGTTTATTTCTCCTGGAATTGGCCATATTCAGCATCTGCTTTGCTCTTCTCAGTGACAGACGTTTCGCGAAATAACCCAGTAAAGACGCGCGGAAACGCTTGCATGAAACGAACAACGAGAGCAGAAAATTTCGCGCGAACCGGCAACAGGTAAATAGCTTATTCACTGAGTTACGATGCAGGCTGGCGCCTTTCAAATCAGCACATTACACGAGTAGTCGGTAATTTCCGCTCCATTCTCGCCTACCACCAACGTATGCGATGACGTAGGCTGTAAGCCGTAAATAGCGTGCCTGGATTTTCAGCACTCATACAGAGGTGAAAGTACTTCTCCCCGCACTCCTGTAAGGTAGCTGTTTTTGGCACACCCTGCGCGCACGTGTTCACGTGGACCATAACTTTGCGCTCAGAATGGAAACGTTTCAGCTGAAATCGTGCTCTGGTTTCTTTTGAGAGACGGACGTTGGCTGTATTGATTTATAGTTCTGTGTTTATTTTTTTATTTTTTATTTATTTACTTATTGTAAACGGGAGTCGCTCACACTCTCATTTTCTTGGGATTGTTCGCTGTTATGGAAGGGCATAATTTCGCAGTGTAATAAGTGTAAAATCTAACGAGAATTTCGTCAGGATCTGGTGCCTAGTTCTGTACGAATACCCTGATGTTTACTACATTAAAGGATGCTGCGACGCAGCAACGAAGAATACTTGCCGATTTATTTTACTTTTTAGTGCCTCATTTCCTGTAATTACGATAAACTCTGAATAACACAAACACCAAATAACATAATGCTTTATTTTATTTGACACTTTCTAGCAACAGCACTAAAGAACAATACCAAAAAAATAAACAAAAAACTGTTCATAAACTATAAAAGTTCCTTGACACTGTAACCCACCACTCTCACTATTACTTTGCAGCGAAATACTAATGTCGCCAGAATTTCAGTAACTGTGCGTAGATGCCTGAAGATTATCCTATAAAATGCTTTGGAGTCGATTGCAGATAAAGTAATCAATAAACACAGCTGAGTGGAAAATTAGTATAAACATAGCATGTGTGGTCCAAGACAAAGTAATTTATAGGTTAATTCCTCATTATCTATGTGGTGTCACCGCCAGACACCACACTTGCTAGGTGGTAGCTTTTAAATCGGTCGCGGTCCGCTAGTATACGACGGACCCGCGTGTCGCCACTGTCAGTAATTGCAGACCGAGCGCCGCAACACGGCAGGTCTAGAGAGACTTACTAGCACTCGCCCCAGTTGTACAGCCGACGTTGCTAGGAAAGGTTCACTGAGAATTACGCTCTCAATTGCCGAGATGATAGTTAGCATAGCCTTCAGCTAAGTCAATTGCTACGACCTAGCAAGGCGCCATTTATCCTTTGCTATGTATCTAATGAAGCAAGTACAGTAACAAGACCAATGTTCACCAATTGTGGATTAAAGTTAAGTATTCCAGCAGCTACGTACTTTTCCTTATAGCATTCATTACGTATCCTGTTTCAGACCTCACGCCAGCCTGCGTGAGTTTAAGCGCGTGCCTTTCGGTTACCCGTCACTGTGGATTGGCTGTCATGCCAGTCCACAACAATCTATCGTCATGGCCAAAGACTGCCGCAATGCGATGCTACCTCAATATCAGTATAAAATCAAATTTTTATGTCAGTTTCGAGAGAAAGAGAGAGAGAGAGCACACATTCACACAAAAGAAAGAAAGAGAGAAAGAACCTTCCATGTATCGTAAACAGTTTCCATTTGACTTGTGTATTCTGGGTTGTCTGTTGGTCAAAGATGTCATATTAGTTGTTGTTGAGTAAGACAAGTGGCTATCGAAATGAGGTGGATCTGTGAAAAGTGCAAGAGGTTTATCTCAGATGGTCAGGTAAGGGACTTACGGCAAATCTGCTCTCAGTTTATTGGAGGTACATTGCCTAAAGGGAGTCGTGAAATTGACTGTTAAAACTCTTCCATGTTGCTCTCAGTCAAACGCTCCTGATATTTATTCCCTTATTATTTACGTAAATCTTTAGCTTGAAGTGTTTCATTATGAAGTGTTTCCGTACACATAATGTTTCCTGAATTAGTGTGCTAAGTTACTGATTGGAGTTTCTTGCAATGTTCCTTTACGTGAAGTCACATGATATTACTACGGCTGTGTCTTGGCTTCGTATTCCGAAGTTGCTTGGGAATTTCTTACGTTTAGATGTACGGTAAGCTGTAACAACCTGGAGAAGAAATTTAGCATACCATGTGATGTTTAGCGATCATCAAATCGTTTGTTTCACCTGGTAGTAATTAAGGCCAGACTCATAGCTCTTTTAAGAAAGAGAAATCTTCTCTCATGTAGTCTAGAAGTTCATGGTTATTTTAATCATTCGTAAGACTTTTTTATGGATTTTTGGCATGCTGGGGTAGTAACAGGACAGCAACTTGTGTTAACCAGGTAGATGTAGAAAACAAAGTTCCAACATAAGTGTTTTATTTTATTGGTGACTAGTTTCGGTTACCTGAACCCATACTCAAATCATCGTGTGAGAAGTCAGCTAAAATTGTGGTTCATCCAGTACACAGTAACAAAAATTGAGTGCATATAACAGAAAATAGAACATACAGTACCAGGATATACGTACCAAACAGACAAAATGTTATAGTCTGTAACAGCACGCAAACCATGAAAGATGGTACATACACTTATATATTCGCTTCGCTGCCACAAGGAAGCCTCCGGTAGCAGGCATCCTATCAGGATGCAGGGTACAGGTTGTAAGACACAACCTAACTTTTGTTTATACCAATGAAGTGTCAATTTAACAAAATTTTTGCAGTTGTACATCCTCTTTGGTTCGTTTCTGATTAAATGATTTACGAGTGTGAAGTAATACCAAAGGTGATGTTTTTTCTATGTCATACTATGTTTCTTTCCACACTGTATATGGTTCACAACGAACGATGTTGTGTGTCGCCATAGCATATGACTTTTTTTCTTGTATACGCCGTTTGTGACGCTCCTGTCATTTGCTGTTTTCGAAAACAATCGCAAAGAGCTTTTAAATGTCCTGCAGTTTCTAGAAAATTTTAAAATACTTGGATGTGGTAGATACTAGTACTTTTATTGCATTAATTTTTTGTGCATGATTATAGGAAATTGTAGTAAAGAAATAACCTGCAGCCTGTTAGGGCGCCCTTAGGAGCGTAAATTTGCCAAATCCATTCTTAAACGATGCTTACAATATAAGGAGAACACCCTTTCCTAATTTCAAATTTCTGTCTATAGCGGTTTTGGCTGGGCTATGTTGAGTCAGTCGGATCATTTGCTGTTATATTTTAAATTGTTTGGTGACTTAATCACTGCTTTTTAAATACGTACTGCCATGTGCCGGAAGTATTTTGTCGCGATGATTCGTTAATTTTCTGTAAGTGGTTAATCATCCGAGCATTCGCCTAGACTAGAGGAATGTGGTAAAGTCGTCTGAAAACTACACAGAAACTGTACAGTGCAAACGACAGAAAGACTAAGGGCTGGTTCCGTTGAAAGTAAAGACTGCATGATTCAGTCACTAAGCAAAACTGCAAGAGACTGTATAGACTGTTTTCATTCGGTTACTCACATAGATTTATTTCACTGCAAAGAAATGAATGGATCTTCATCCAGCCGATACGTTATACTCCACAGGCTGAATCGATTATTTTGATTTGGTTATCCCTCCAGGTTGTTTTCACTCAAGAGGATAAACGTGTAATTCAACCGATACTTGAAACTACAACCAGATGAGTAGATTGTTTCCCAACAACCGAGCACGGGAACAACCAAATGAAAACAGTTAATTCAGTCGGGTACTGTTGCCTTTATATATAAACGAACGAAAAAAGTTGATGCAGCCGATTTTTTTCCAGTGCCCGACTGAATTAACTGTTTTAACTCCGTTGTTAATGTGTTCGGTTGTCGAAAAGCAATCGACTGAATCAACTTTCTTTATTCGTTTTTATATAAAGACAACAAATACCGCTCTGGCTGTAGAAATTTTATTAAAACGACGACTGGTTTCACACTAGTTTAGTGGCATCCTCAGGTGGTATAATTGTGTCTACAACCTTATTTAATGCTTTTCTTGAAATCTCTCTCCGTCCTTCATGTCACAGATAAAATTAAAACCCTCTAGAGTCGTTTGTCAAGTAGCAGTTAAGTGTTCCTTATGGTCGAACCAGCATCACTTCCTGCGGATATTATGGATCATCCCTTGTTATCTGTTTGGCAAACTAATGTAGCGGGTTTTAATTTTATCAGTGATGTTAAGGACGGGAGAGACTTCCAGAGAAGCGTTAAATAATGTTGTAGATACAATCACCTGAGGATACGCCTAAACTGGAGTGAAATAGGTCGCGGTATTAATAAACGTTTTATGGCCGGAGCGGTGTTTGTTCCTTTTAGATAAAATTGTGGAACTCTGGCTGCGGTTGCCCGCCATTCAAGTTCATATTTTGTCATTCGATTGTTCCTATCACTACGTTTACAGTATATTATCAAAGTATCCGGACACCTCTGAATG